>NC_089764.1:10908635-10943635 GCF_040412425.1 Macrobrachium rosenbergii
TGATTTTTAACACTATAAATGTCACAACGTAACCATTTTTTTTACAAAAGTTTTGTTTATTTTATTTTTTACTGTTTATCAATCAATTTTTTCTGTTGATTCCAAAAATGTAATTATTTTTTCTGTATCATCGACCGTTATAGAAATATATCGTCTTTCAATGTTATATATATTCGGAACTGTTATATGTTCTGCTACCAAGTGAATATCTAATTTTCTCTTTGAGATAAATCAATTACTAAGTTCTGCTATCTTCAGGATGGCTACTAGAGGGTGTACAAATTCTCCAGATTCATTTTGCTATGTGTGTGGTTATTATATTGGAAAAAAAACAGGTATTACATAAGATCGTGAAAGGTGCCAAATTGTGGATAGCGTACAGACTCTATTTCGGAATGCCCATGGGTAACCAGGACAAACCATGGGCCCCTCATGTGATATGTGGAAGCTGCCGATCTACTCTAGAAGGATGGTTAAGGGGTACAGGAAGGACAATGCCTTTGCCGTTCCCAGAGTATGGAGAGAGCCGAAGAACCATCACGATGATTGTTACTTCTGTATGACTGATGTGACAAAGTACAGAAAATTGAAAGGAAGACAAGCTCTTCAGTATCCAGACATCCCATCATCTAGAGCCCCTGTCCCACATGATGGCACCTTACTAGTACCACAACCACCACAAAATGTAAGTATACTTATCATACTCTCCAAAAGTCTTACTTTTAATTAACTTGAGCATTAAGTATTTACTAGCTATGCATTCATTTTCCTAAAGCTGTATGGAATACTAACTTTATTCAAGTCTTTGTTGAAGTTGCTATATGTAGTTATTTCTTTCCTTTCTGATGGAAGGTGCAATGGCTATTTCATCTGAAGAGTCAGCAAGTAGCAGCAGCCAAGAAATGGAGGAAGCTTTCGTACCAAGAACGACTTCAGAGCCCCAGTATCAAGGACGATGGGATACTGCTATGATGGGAGATCACATATGGTCTCTAGTCAGAAAAGATGAAAGTATGCACTCTAGAAAATCTCGATCGTCAAAGCACTTCTGATCTTAAGAAAAGTTATCAAAGCATTTAAAGTGCAGAATTGTATTGTTTCTTTTTGTTCTAACAAATATTGTACTTCCTAAATACCTTGCAAGACATGAAAAAGTACGTATTGTAGTGTAATTATCCTTAGAATATTAGAATAGGTTGAACCAACATACTGCTGTAGAGAAAAGTTGGGTATAGAGCGAGAAAATATGAAATTAAGAATAAATTAAAAACCATCGATATTACATCAAAACGAATGTGATTTTTTAATTCAGCAGCATAAAATACATATATAAACACCAAAAAAATACAAATAAACAAAACAAGTGTTACATTGTGTGTTAACACCAGAAGCAGTCTCACTTTTCTTTATAAATCATGGCTGTATCACCAGAGTTGATTTTAATATTTTACCTTATCTATTCATCACATCAGTTAGGAATCGTCGTAATTTTTCTTTGATAAGTCCGTATAGCATGGTTATAGTCAGATATTCTTTTATTTGAGTATTAATAACTGCAAAATTCTATGGATGCAAAAGAAACTGTCTACGTTTTGCGCCTTTTGTGTTGTGCATGGCCACAACAGAGTGGTGTCTTCTGAGGAATGATTGTTGGAAGAAGTGTTTGTATGTTTACAAGATTCATGCACGGCTTCTCTCTCTCTCTCTCTCTCTCTCTCTCTCTCTCTCTCTCTCTCTCTCTCTTCTCTTCGTCCTGAGCTATCTTGGCTCCGTCTTCGGTGTCGTCTTAGGGTGCTGGTTCTTGGGGGATGCTTTTCATTGTGAAAGTATCAGTATTGTTTGTTTAGGGTGCTGACGTCCCTTTTAAGATTCTCCTCATGGTAGAGGGCAGGAGGGTCAATCCTTTGGTACATTTACGGACAGTCTAAGAAACAAGATTAAATTTTGTAGTGGCAGAGTGACAGCTGGCTACGGATACCAGGTGGGTTCTCAATAATGTCTGTTGCCGAAATGAGGGGCTCTTCAGTTGGAATAGTGCCATGTATCTCTTCATAGTGCCTCCTAATGATACCGTCTTCGACGTAGCACGATATGTCCCGAGGAGGAGGAAATGAAGATAGGGAATATTCAAGAAGTAAATTTAGACTTGACTTGCCATTTGCAATGGAACCTTGATAGGGGTTTTGAGTGCAGAGTAATTCTAATTCAAACAGATTTTAGTGTTGCTTTCGATTTAGTAAATCACAATGCACCTATAAACTTCAGAATCCTGGAGTTGGTGAATATGTTTTAGGATTACTTCAAAATTTCCTGTGGACGGGATCTTTAGTGAACCAAGACCTATTTTGTCTGGAGTTCCACAAGGTAGTGTTCTTGGTCCACTGCTATTTTTAGTGTATACAATTGATACGGTCGTTGGCCCGGAAAACAAGATTATTCAGTATGCCGATAATGCAAAACTTGTTGGTGTAGTAAAGTATCCACCTATGAGAAATGAGACCACCCTCAGCCTCAGTCGGGACATGGACCGGATAAAGGAATGGCTTATTCGGTGGGGGTATGAGGCTGAACTCAAATGAAACAAAACACTATTGAGTATCAGATCCCGCACAGATTTCCCACCTCATCCTCCCCTTCAGGTGGATGGAACTTTGCTGAATAAGTCTGAAACTTTAACTATTCTAGGTGTAACTTTTGATTCACTTCTAACTTCTGAGAAACATCTAATGAAAGTTTCAGCAACTGCGGCACGAAAGTTAGGTATCTTCGTAAGGCCTCACATGTTTATAACAGTGATAAAATCAATGCAACATGTTTTAGGTCGTTTGTGCTCCCTTTATCAGAATGGTGTTCTACGGTGTGGATGTCTGCTTTTACCAGAGATTTATCTCTTTTAGATAGAGTGGTTCGTGGTGGTAGGTTTCTGTTTCCTAATAGTAGCAGTTATGACTTGGACCATCGACGGATGGTCTCTTGTTTTCACTTTTTCGTAAGTTGTATTTCAACAGAGATCTTTCACATTCACAACTGATCCCTGATCCACTTTATCTGCCTAGAGAGCAACCAGATTCGCTGAACAGCGGCACCGATATGCAGTAAATTGTCTCACTGTCGAACTTCTCAGTTCCAGAAGTGCTTTACTCCTCACACTGTGGGACTGTGGAACAGCCTCCCAGAAGATGTCGTGCATTTGGAATTTTAGAAGTTGAAGCGAAGGTGCAGTGTATTACTACCCTAATACTATTCTTCTTGCATTTTAATAGATTTCTAACTATTTATTAGTTCATTAGCTTATTTCTTTCTTTTTCAAGAAGTGTGATCTCTTCTTTATGTTTTTCTCCTTACCTCCTCTTACTTCTTCCTTATGGTCATCATATTCTTTAGAAGCTTGAATTTCAAGTCTATTGCCCCTGTGGGCTTGTTCCATCTGAATAGCTTTCATATTCTGAATAATGATAATAATGTAAAAACAGTTCCGATAATCCAACCGTTTCAGTTTGTAATAACAACAGTAATTATCATTATTAATCTGGGGAAAGCACCATTATGGTTATTTTCTCCAAAAAATAGTGAATAGAAGTGCCTATTTGAATTATTTTACCCGTATATTTTCACATGAAACCCATAATATTTTGTGTCACCCATGCATAGAGAGAAGCTTGTGTTGACTCAAGCTCTTTTTAACCGTGAAATCTATCGATGGTTCCAAAATATCCGTTTATTTTTCAGCAATGTATATGTAATAATTATGTTTTAAAGAGGAAAATACTATCTACCTCTCATCCATAATAGTGTTCACTCTCCCTTCATGTAATGATAAGCAGTAACATCCGGAAAAATTACATACATATGAATTAGCGTAAAGGAAGATAATGCGGAACCCATAGTTATTCCGAATATCTGTTCGTACTCCAAACTATTATATCTAAGATATGAGTCATTCGCACATAACCTTATTAACATACAGATTCTGCTGCACAAGAAAAGAAATGTGTGCACCCCTTTTTTTCTTTTTCCATCTTTATAAACTCTAGTACTTTATTTAATACTGTAAGATGTTTGCAAATAACGAAGTTACTTCGAAACTGACGGTTTTATTGACAGATTCTAAGTTCTTCAAAGATTTCCATAAAATTCTTTACTAAATGAGTCGACGACAGTAAATCCATGTAATTACGCGATAATTTTACTAAGAGAGTGGATAAGTGCTTTATTTTTCTTTGAGGTGAGGAGGCTATTTTAGTGATGCTACCACTGGACATAATGATATGATCTCTTTTTGAATCTAGGAGAACTACACACACATATATGTAATTTCTGGCAATTTTTTGGTTAAAAGCTTATTATAAGACTAGGTAGTAGGTTGGCCTAGGCACCAGCGGCCTGTTGAGAAACTATCCAAGCTGCTGTGGTAGTTACAATGGCAGGAAAGGAAGAAGGGAAAATGCATCTTCAGGATTTTATTCTATTATATAATAATGGAAATCAAGATGGCGGCTATTTTTGGCAAAATGGCTTAATCTATGTTGAAATTCACTGATCCTAAAGCATCTATTGAGAAAGGAATATGCCAGTTTTTTTTTTTAAACCTCGACTTTGTAAAAGTTATAAAAATGTTCCATACCACACATTTTATTGAAAAACCCTTACTAAATGAATTGTAACCAAGATGGCGTACAAAATTCCTGAACGAAGATAAAAGTTTTTTTTGGCATCACAGCGCTAGAAGACATAAGACCTTTGCTGCGTTTATTTAATGGTATATTCATTCTGATATTCAGTTTAACCGCTAATATGCTATTTTCAACTGAAACAGAAGATTCATTATTCACATACAACATTGAGGAAGACTCGTTTGACTACAAAAAGAAAAGAAGAGAAATACGGCTAATAATTATAGAACCAATTGTTATTATTCTCTTAACCTAGTTGAAAATTTTATGATAATTAATTTTTTCTTAATTTTCAACTATTCTTATGCTAAAGTATATCTATAAGAGAATATTATCATATTATCTTAAGATGACATTTGCATAAAAATCCCATTCAGAGTTATGAATTTAAAGGCCTGCAGCTTTTTTTATATTTGGTATGTTGCATTTTTAATGGTAGCCTAACTAGGCCTTGCATGCACATTTGGTTTGCAGTGATGGCAACCTCTTACCTAACCTTTTCTAGGGGATATTATGTTTTGTCCAGAGGGGCTAGCCATGCTTTTCTCAGCAGAAGGGCCATCCCCCCTGGACCCCTCTCAGAGCTGTGAATATGGAACTGGTAATTGCTTATAATTAAAACCTCTTCGCCTAGCACGCTATGGTGTGTTGGGAGGATGTAACTGGTGATTAATAAATTGAATGAGTATGCAGTGTTTGTTTGTTGGCAAACATATCAGCTCATTCATCCAAAGTACCAGCACCTGGATCTTAATAACCATATGGTATGATAATTTTAAGGACCTTAATATCTCCAAAAATAGACTCATTTGGAGAAAAAAGTTGCAGAAGAAAGATTTTTTTGTTCATCAAATTAACATAATGCAAGGAAAAAATATAATTTCAGACTGGGAACGAGCATAAAAAATTAGCTGTTTTAATGATTCTTCTGGCCCAGAGATTATCAAAGGTCATGCTATATCATGTTAGTGCAGCTCTTGAAATTCTTTCTGCTTTTCATTTAGATTGTGAATTGATTGTAGAATATACTGTACTAAATAACGACAAAATTATAATGAAATTCTGCACAAACGAAATTCTTGGCTCCATTTTATGTAAAACTAGCAAGAAAGATGTGGGTGATTACAGCCTGTCTTGTAATTCTGTCATCCTGTCCCTGAAGCCTAGTATACAGTGGGTGTCAGTAAAAATCAGAGTTTTTCATTAACATTTTTTTGAAGTTTTTGGGCAAAATTTCCAATATTTTTTTTCTTATTGTTGGCATTGTCTTATAAAATGAACAGAGGAAGAATAATGGTTCTTGCATCAAGAGGCTACTTCCTCCTGAAAGTAGACTCTCCTGCAGTGCTGAGGGAAGACCCAGAGAGGTCAGAGGATGGTCGAGAAGCTTCCATGAGGCTTGTATCACAGGCAAGAAGTCGCCTCTGCAGCGCTGTTGAAGACATAGATAATTCAGAAGATGATCGATTACTGAATCTACAGATGAGACTATTGATGACTCAGATTTAGATCCTGATTATAGATTATGACCCAGAGATAAAGGTCAGATGACGATCCACCCACAGATGATGAAATGCCACAAGCTTCACTAAGTGCAACTAAAGGGTCAAAGCGCTATTTCAAAGAAAGAATAAAATCTGCAGAATCGGCAGGTGATTCTTATACAAATACCTCTAATAAAAAGTCAGAGAGAGAAGATTTTTCAGAATTGAAAACTGCAGAAATAAATGCAAGCAGCTCATTTCAGAGCAATTGCAAAAATCCCCTGTTTGACACCTACTGGTCAATGGATTTGTCATACTAAGATATCCAGTATTGAGCAACTTAATTGAAATAAGAGACAAAAAAACCACCTGAAAAACAAGTGAGTCCTTCAAGGAAAAAAATAGGACAGTTTCTCCTGAATATTTTGTTGAAAATCATGGTTTGAGAACAAAAGTGGAAAAATGCTTTCTGGAATATTTGAAAAGGACTTCCCAAGCTTATTGACAGTGGTACGAACAAAGAAAATTCAATCAACCGCAGGCCAGATAATTGAAGATAGAAGAGGTGTCTGCAAAAGAATCCTTGTGCTGTTACTGAAGAAGAAATAGAGAAAATCTAAAAGAACACATCTACAATTTCCATCTTCTGAGTCACATTACGCTAGAAACAAAACTCAACAGAGGTATTTATAAAGTGATTTAACACTTGAAAAATGTAGACCTGTACAGAGAAGCCAATCACGATTCACATCATAGATCTTTGTCAACATACAAGAGAAGTCTTTTACAAACTGGCCTAAACTTTAAGCAGCCCTCAAGTGATACATGCTCAACATGTGATGTTCTAAAGTTTAAATTATCTGTTTAATGAAGATGATCAAGAGGGCAAAAATGAAGTTTTAGCTCGTCAGAAAAAGGCATCACGAAAATGTAGAGTTAGCCTAGTAGGAAGAAAAAAAGAATGGACAAAGAAAGTTCTAAAGCTAATAATGATAAACTCAGAGTATTCTTCGACTTACAACAATGCCTCAACACCAATGCCTGCTCATTGTTAATGTTGCTTTTTATAAAAGACCATGGACATTTAATTTAACATTCCATGAGCTAGCAACCAATCAAGCAACTTGTCCATGTGGGATGAGGTGTACAGCTGGCAGGGGAGCTAACCCAGATAGCTTCTTGCATATACAACTTCATCCAGCCACTTCCTCCAGAAAATACTAAAGAAATTATCACTTTACTCTGACAGCTGCTCACCCAAAATAAGAACAGTCATGTCTCATCAATGTTTTTCACTCTTTGAAGTGTGCCCGTGGATCTCTAAGATAACACATAAATTTCTTGTTCTGGTCACACACACATGGAATGTGATTCTGACCACGGTCTTATTGAAAAAATGAAGAAAAACTGACATTCGTATAAATGTACCATATGATTGGTGCCAACAGAACTGTTGCCTGAAAAAATCCCTTTAAAGTTGGAGAAATGACGCAAAATGATTTTATGATTTCTCCAAATTCTCTTCTTAAAGGACCGCTAATCAGCGTTCTATTAATGCAGACAAAGAAGCATTTTTCGATGGAATGAAGTAGTCAGCCATTTATGACAAAGAGCATCCAAAAGCAAATGCTATACTCTGTGGACTATAAAGAAAAGTCAATCCTTAAAAAAGCTCTCTTTGTTAGAAGGGGGCAACTGGTCAATTTTAAATGAGATGTGAAAAGAATATACAGGGCCCCTACCCATATCAGAAGAAAAGAAAAAGGATTTGCTGTCATTGCTTCCAGTTTATTGACACCAGATTTCATCAGTTTTACAAAAACTTACCTTGTAAAATAGTGTTTCAAATCATTGGTACATCCAGATTTTGCAGAGGATTTTGAAGAAGACTAGTCAATTTTGTTGATAATATTATTATTCAGAAATTGCCTAAAAGTTTGTTTTTCTCAAAATTTTCCAAAAACTGACATAGTGTTATTTTTTCTATTATATTCCAGAAAATTGCCTTTATGATTTTTTTCAAAAATTTTCCATCAATTGACATAGTGTGATTTTTTTTATATTTAATTTCTTATAAATTGCCAAAGTGCGATTTCTTTTTCTAAATTTTCCAAAATGGTCCCATAAACTTTGGCTTTTCTTAATTTAATTTTCTAAAAATTGTCAACTATAGCTGATTTTTCTGTTAAAAAGCATTTCCAAAAATTATCAAAAACTAATAAACTATTTCAAGAAATTTTTAAAAAATTTCAAAATGTAGGATTTTTTGGCAATAAACCCAAAAGGAAAAAATATTTGATTTAAAACCTATAAAGAAAATGCAGACAACAAATAAATTTATTAATTTTCCTGACTGGAATTTATAAAAGATAGACAAAAGTATGATAAAGCTATCATTTTCGTTCTAGAAAAACAGAAACCAAGTCATGTATTTTGGTGAATTAGTCATTATTTTCATTATAATGAATGCCTTTTTTCAGAACTGCCAAAAGCATTTTAAACAGTACAATGGTTTCATTCAAGCTAGAGTATCATAGATGATTTCTCAAAATAGATCAAACTTTCAAATCAATCTCCTGAAAAATTTTCATTTTGTAGTTATGCCCTATTTCCAGAATGGTATTATATCGTCGCTTACCAGAGTTGTGGGATATTTGGAGTGAAGATTATGTGAAAAGAGACATGCTTTCGCTTTATTCCCCATTTTACTAGAACGCAATAGCAACAACCTCTCGATGTCGGACACTGGATGTACTGACACTTCACTCATTAACAAATACTGAACGTGTGTTTAGTTTACTGACAGTACCAAAATAATGACATTATTTTTAATGACAGTAATACTGATCGTGTATAAGGCTCTTAAGGCTGGCCAGTACAACCTGTTGTTGGGTCCTTCTCCTTCTCTGGTCACGGACTTTTCCTTTATGCCTACACCAACTCAGAATAGTCTGGCATATTCATTACATATCTCTTACTGTTGACAAACACTTGACAACAAGGAACACCCTACACTTCTTTCTCTCTTTGATCTGTCTTTCCTTGCTGGGAGGAAGATTCACTAGCCTGGTAGGAATCTCTTCCAGGAGAAGGCCACCTGAAATAAACCACTGTTCGCCAAATATGGATGTGCCATACCTTTGTACGAGGGTCCTCCATTTCTTGGATTGGAGTTCGTTTGCTTGGGGATGCACTCAGTAACACTTATCTGTCAGTTTCCTGTTCCTATATTTTTTTTTTTTTGAATGGTATGTTGAGCAGGCTTAGTAGAAGGCCTGAGGAATGACTAGGGGTTTTAAACAAGAGGTTGCCTTATCCTTATAATTTTCATTTTCTTTAACTTTACCCATGACTTCATTTTCAAAACTATCCCTACTGTCCTTCCTTCAGCGTCTGGCAAAGATGTCATCGCCCTTGCTGGGTGCAGTGGCTCCTCCTAGTTGACCAGTTCAATTCTGCCGATAGATTTTTTTTTTATTAGCATGCCCTTTTCTATGTTGATTTTACATGTACATATACAATATATTTCTGTATTTTTTTTAAGTTTGCAAATATTCCTTTATACTTGTTTTATATGTTACTGTTTCTTAATGGCAATACTGATATTAATTCTGGTCCACAGAATCAATCATAGGAATGTGATATTTTATATAGCATTGCCTGTGGATTAAAAAAAAAAAAGGAATGTACATTGATGTTGCTTCTGTTAATTTTGATATCCTCTTTTGTACTGAAACTATTGTGTATGATTTGTGATACATTTCAAAACTGTTGTTCTTGGGGTTTAATTCCATTCCAAGGGCCCTGAGCACGTAAAATAAGTCTAATCCTTCGGGTCAGCCCTAGGAGAGCTGTTAATCAGCTCAGTGGTCTGGTAAAACTAAGGTATATTTTTTTTAGGGCCCTGAATTGGTTCTGTATCATGAAACAAGCGGTTACATACTATAGGCTGAATTGGATATCATGATACAAGGTTTAAAGCTTACTTAAATGGTAGATGAATTCAGGAAGCTTGCTTACTTCAAGGAAGTTGTCTTTTGTTTTTTTTGTTGGTGATGGTAATGCTCATCATAATGAATGGCTAATCTCAGTTACTGCCACAGATAATCATGGTGTTGCTACTTGAGATATATGAGGTAAATGAACCCACACTCCAGTCTGGCAACCGCCTTGACTTTGTATTTACAGGTGTGACACGGATTATATCTTGTGAAGTAGGTTTGCCAGTGGTCTAATCTGATCATAGTTTCATCAAGACTATAGTGAAGATCAGTCAGATTGTTCGTAACATTAGGCATTTAAGAAAGGTATACTTGAAATCCAAGGCCAATTGGAATAATATTTACCATGATCTAATGAAGCTCAGTTGGAGTGACATTTAAAGAAGTCTGATTATTATTGAGTCTTTAAATGATCATCTTAGCACTATTATCGAGACAAGAACTCCTAAAATCCTCAAGTTTTGTCTTAAAGATAAACCATGGTTTGATGCTGCATGTTAGCTTGCATGTCTTGAAAAAAAGCTTGTTATTTTTGGAGAAACAATTGATCGGACTTTATGTGGCACAATTTCACTGAGCTTAGAAGTCAAACTTAGTCTGTCAACGAGAGAGCTAACAGCTTATAATGAGGGTGTGAAGGAGATCTTTCTTTTTAGTGGGATCTCGTACACAGTAAAGTAACATTTTTACCAACTGTGGCAATTCTTTAATGAGAGTCCACTCTTTAATGAGCGTATTCACTCATTAATGTAACACCTAATACAATTGAGATAAGCAAAAGTATTCACTTCTTGGCATCCTTCATACTCAAACTCGGGGAAGTAACACCTAGTTCATGGAGCGCCCTAGGACGCCTCCATGTTACTTAAATTTTTCCCATTAAATAAGTTAGGGTCTGAACATTCCCTCACTAAGCCTCTGCAAACTCTTAACTTAAGCTGTTTTTCCCAAGACACTCTTTCTTCGGCCAGTTCCTCTTCTTCCCATACAGGATCTGTGTTCCCAGGCTGAAACGTGAAACTGCCCGAAGCCAGAATTAACAGAAATCGCCCTCCTCAGCCAGGACACCTGAATTGCTTGGGGCTATGAAAGCCGGCAAGAAAGCGAGGTCTAATAAGGGCTGACACCAGTGCTGGGAGAGAGACGCAGTCTGTAGACTGACCCAGTAACACGCAACTGAGCGTGACCTCCGAGCTCTCGCTCTAATCTCTTTTGTCTGGCTGTTCACCTTATCATCCGAGTGTTACCAGAAGTGCCACGTGTAGGAGGTCCCACTTGTCTGAGAGCCATTTTATTCTACAACCAAGGAGCATCGCTTAAGGAATAAAGATACTGTGCGGTGGAGAATGTTCGGTCATTTATCTATTAATCTTATTTCATTTCCTTTTCCCTTTGCATTGTGCTAGACCCTGAAATTTGTCTGTAATTTAACTGAACTTATCCTAACGTTACTCCTTGAGCCTTCAGCATTCCCTGTAATAATTTGACTATGTTTCCGTTCACCCAGTGATCGTGTTCCTTCTCCATACATTACAGAAGGGGTGTGTGAATGCTGTAGAACATCTGTATCTTCTGTGCCCCTATGTCCATCACTCAAGCTGTCTAGCTGATTTTATTTATGTCTCATTATTAATTGAGTGGCACTCTAAAATTTGTCTACTGTTAATTTTAACCTGAAAGTGCAAAGAGCCTAGCATACATGGCTCCCTGTGATTTATTCTTCCGATCTCTGTAAATAAATGTAATTATTTCAGACCTGGAATTTCTCTTGTGAGACCTTCCCTTATTGAATTCCCACTTAGATAACCCTTATTTTTGTACTTCAGTGTATTTGTTCCCAGTCAGAAGCATCCCCAATAAGGTAAGAATGGCAATTGCACTGATACCTGTAAATATATATATATATATATATATATATATATATATATATATATATATATATATATATATATATATATATATATATATATATATATTAAATATATATATATATATATGTATATATATGGATATATAAATATATATGTATATATATTATATATCTATATCTATCCTTTAATATATATATATTATATATATATAATATATATATATATTTTATCATATATATATATATATCAATATATATATATGTATATATATATATATGTATATATATATATATATAACTCATACTATATGGATATATACCCATATACAATGAGATATAAAAGTATATATCGGCTCCGTATATATAATTCACCTATATACTCGTGTTTCCTCTTTTTGGATATTTATCCATATATATATGCCATATTGATATATATATGTATTGTATACTATATATATATATTTTATATATATATATTATATATATATATCGATATATATATATAATATATATATATATGAAAATATATATATATTATACATATATATATATATATATATATATAATATTTTTTATACTGATTCTATATATATCATGGTATGTATAAATATATATAATATATATATATATATATATATATATATATGTATTATATTATAGTATATATATATATATCTATATATATATATATATATATATATATATATATATATATATATGATATATATATATATATATATATATATATATATATATATATATATATATATATATATTCATACTGAATATATGTATATATATATATGTATATATATATATATATATATATATATATATATATTATTCGATATAAATATATATATATATATATATATATATATATATATATATATATATATATTTATATATATGATTTGATAAAAAGTCATAATATGATATTATATAAAGCGCATTATAAGGTCATATATGGCATATATATATGGATATATATCTCCAAATACAAACACCTATATGTTCGATATATGATTTGTACATATATATATATATACAATATACCTCATTGTATATAAAGGAGGTTAATATATATACTGTAGTATATATTCCTGTATATATATTTGATATATATACACAGCGTACTTAATATACAAATAAAAATTCCTTTCAACATATATAAAATATATATATTTCCGATAATATGGATATATATAGGACGTTTACAACCTGCTTGTCTATGAATCCACGGTGATGTGATAAATATCATAATATATATGTATATATATAGTATATACAGTCAACATATTATAACAGGTGGATATACGTCTCCATATACAAACACCTGATTCGATATATGACTTGTACATATATATATATATCCATATATCACTTGTGGCCGATTATATTTATATCGTCCACTGTATTCTAGTTTCCTGTCCTTCATAAAAGGACAAAATATATCAACTAAAAATTCCCTTGGTAACCATATATATATAATATATTATATTCGATATATATATATATATATGGATATTAAAAGGACGTTTGTAGCTTAATAATTGTATATGAATCACGGTGATGTGATAAAAAGTCATAATATATACTGTATGCGACAAATTATTACATTATCAACATGGGATATATAGGTGGATATCGTCTCCAAATACAAACATATTATTCGATATATATTTGTACATGGGGCCGATATCCGCCTACAACTCATTGTGGACGATTGGTCAATGCGTCCACTGTAGTCCCTGAGTTCTATCCTTCATTATTCGAGGTCCCATATACGGCATATAATTATCAACTAAAAATTCCCTTCGGTAACATATGGACGTCTATATATTATTTCCGAGGTATATATACATATGGATATTAAATACGTTTGTATATATACTGATTGTATGAATCACGGTGATGTGATAAATATATAATATATATATGCGTGCGACAAGCGCATTACACTGTCAACATGGCAGAGGTGGGTGGATATCGTCTCCAAATACATACACCTGAGTTCGATGGTGGTATATGATTTATATATGGGGCCGATATCCATATACTCTCACTTGTGGCGATATATATCAATGTATCCACTGTATATCTGAGTTCCTGTCATCTTCGCTGGTTCGAGCCCACGGGACGGCGTACTAATTATCAACTAAAAATTCCCTTCGGTAACATATAAAATATATTATTTCTGAGGTAGAGCATAGCAATATTAATGGACGTTTGTAGCTTACTGATTGTATATGAATCACGGTGATGTAAAAGTCATAATAAGCGTCCGACAAATGCATTACAATGTCAACATGGCAGAGGTTGGGTGGATATCGTCTCAAATACAAACACCTGAGTTCTGCGGGTGATTTGTAAGGCCAGAGTGCTGATATCCAGTACAAGCTCCGATTAGGTTCATGCGTCCTGTAGTCTTGAGTTCATGTCCACGCTGGTTCAGCCCAATACGCGTACTTATTATCAACTAAAAAATTCCAATCTTCTTGATGAAGCATGTGAAAATATATTATTTCCGAGGTAGAGCGGAGTGGATATTAAAGGACGTTTTGTAGCACAAGGAGGTATATCCACTCATGCATAAAAAGTCATATAAACCTTTCGAATAGAAGGCCGACCATCGATAACCATCAATCGGGGAAATTATGAAGAAGTATAATAAGCACATGATCAGTTCATACAATTTAACAGAAGATTTGGCCATGTCAGATCGATCTCTGGTGGAAGCAAGGGATTGCTGTTGAACAGCAGAAACAACTCTACCTGGAAATTGCACAAGACCTGCTTGACTGTGCTAACAGTAACTCTGACTTCATGAAGACTATCATCACTGGTGATGAGACATGGGTGTACGGATATGACCCAGAAACAAATTTCAGTCATCACAATGGAAGCATCAGACATCACCAAGACCCAAAAAGCGCGACAGGTTCGAGTATGCCGGTTGTAAGGTAATGTTGACATGTTTTTTGACCCCAATGGTATTGTGCATTATGAATACGCACTTTCAGGACAAACAGTTAATAATATAGTATTACCTGAGGTTATGCGACATCTTGAGATGCAGTACGACGAAAACGACTGGATTTATTGTATAAAAAGTACTACAACAACAAAAATCCTCTGCAGTTTTCATATACACATTCACTATTTTAGTTATCATGACATTTTATCAAGCTTGGCATAGCCAGCAATTTATTCTTGAGAGCCTCATGGATTTGCTCCCTAGATTTCATGGAAAAGGAAATTGAACTAATCTATAAGCAGCTGTCATCTTTAAAGTACCCTGACAATATAATTGAGAAAGCGATCTGTAAAGCTAACATAATCTTCTACCTTCACTTTCAAAACAAGACTTGTGAGATGCCCAACAATAAAATAAAAATCCCACTCCTGGACAGGATTAAGACGTTGACACAGACACTTGGAAACTCTAACCGTTTTGCATTTAACTACGCCAATACCTTAGCCAAATCCCTAATTAACGTCCAACAAAAGCCAGTCCCCATGGACACAGGAGTATACAGAACCCCTTGCCTCAACTGTGACCAATCCTACATCGATTTTACAGGTAAATCACTCCCCCAGAGATTAATACAACATAAACGTTCAGTTAGGTAGGCCAACAGAGCTCAGCTATTTTTAACCACATAAATAACCATAATCACAGAATAAACTTATAACAGCAATTGTCAGTTCAAAAGCCAGATGGTAGAATCAGCATTGATTAAGCAAAGAAATACGATGAAAAACTCTCAAAAGGAGCTTGGGACTCATATATTATAGATAAAATCTTCCTCCAACCAGCGATTAAGAAGATTAAGGAGAAATTGTCAACTGGAGTGACGTAACGGCAGACCTCTGGATCTCTTGGTATAAATACCATTTTTCTGTAACTCTTATCTCATTCATTACCTGCCTGAAGAGGAAGACAGTTGTTCTCTGAAATATAGCATTAACTTTCTACATTTGGCAATTATATTGGCTCCTTTCATTACATGTAATTCTGTTTTAACAGAAAATATTTCAGTCATACACACACACACACACACATACACACATACACACACACACATACATATATATATATATATATATATATATATATATATATATATATATATATATATATATATATATATATATATATATATATATATATATATATATATATATATATATATACATATATATAATTTCAGGGGATGATTGTCGCTGCAGTACATTTTATGCAAAAAACATAATGAAATCCTTCTATTTCTATACCACAAATCAACATTAGTGTGTATGAGCTGGAAGCTTTTAGAAAAGGCAGAAAGGAAGACAGAGAGAGCATGCGACTGTATGGTGGGTAGTTGGATGTACTCTTAATGAACCTTCTGTATAGATGTAGGGGCTGGAAAATTGTTGATGAAGTTTCCTGAAGAGGAACGTTCCTTTTGAATTTAATAAGTAAAATATGAATGTAGCAGTGATGATTTTCTGTTTTTTTTTTTTTTTTTTTTTTTTAGAGCCGTCCGTCCGTAATTCAGGAGAAACACTAATTATTTTTTACGTACACGTGCACACCCACATACAAGAATGAACACACACACACACACACACACACACACACACATATATATATATATATATATATATATATATATATATATATATATATATATATATATATATATATATATATATATATATATATATATATATATATATATATATACATATATATATATACATACATATATATACATACATATATACATAGTTATACATACATTATATACATACATACATACATACATACATACAATAATATATGCATACACTATATGACAATAGTTATATCAATAGATTAACAACGCAAATATTGCCAGAACAATATTCACATTTTGAACATATTGAAAACAGTGAAAACTTTGATGTGCATTGATTATTTAAAATCTGTTCTCTTCATGTTGCTACATTTAGATAATTTCACACAGAAGGCGTCCCCCTCCCCAAAAGCACTGATCCTTATATTACCGGCACAAAGACTGAATGACATTCCAGCGATGAGTGACATTTTAAAGTTTGAGTACTGTGACGCTTCCTGTGTTTGATCATGATATTTGAATAAAGCTGGGAATAGCAGCGTTACTTTTTTTTTTTCTTTTATAGTTCCAGTATCTTTTCCTATTTTATGTCCTAAGAAGCGTACAAGCTTTCCTTTTAATATTTTATTTTACTGAACTTAAAAAAAAAACTTGATAAACATATAGATTCCTCGAGTATTCATGCAAAAGGTATTTACCTTATGATTATAAATAACACACAGTACTACCTTAGATATTATTGCTAGAGAAATCACCCGTATATACAATAGCTATACTAATTAGACCTTTGGTTTCTAAGACAAACTTCTGCTGTCCTTAAATACTGATCATCCGTGTTCTTAGGCGATTGCATAACCTTCAGGTTATACATAATATAGATTTTAATAGTAGACTGAAGGTTGTCAAAAAACATTTGGTTAAAAGAACAAAGAATTTGTGAGAATAAGGAATAAAACTTTCTTGAACTTCGAATTGTCTACAGAATTTTCTCACGTTCAAAGGTTTGACTTTCTTGTCCGATTCTCTAAAATGACACAATTGCTTCATTTATTTTCTTTAAGTGTTTGTAACCACTTTTACATTATTTCTTCATCCAAATTTTAAAAGCAACGGAAAAATAATTTGTTCCCTTGCGAAGGACATAGTGCGGTACAAATACTATCGTTTATGAATTTCGATATTTGTAATCTCTTGATACATTTCGTCTATAAGCCGATCCAAAATCTTCATAACATATCCCGTTGTAGCTCAGCCAGAATTAATGGCTATTGCTTTGAAGGGAAATATTATGATAAAAACTTTAGCAAGGTCACAAGGTAATGCAATTCGTAAGTTTATTATAAAAATGCTTCTTTTTGGCTGTTGACGATAGGTCGTCTATTATTTTTCTTCTCTGCCACAAAACATCCTTTTTTTACGATCATATATATCGTTATCCCTTAATTAGTTCAAGTGTTACTATGATTTGCAAATTTTGTTTACGTCATTGTACTAAGCAGTGATTTTACTTATATAAGACGATATTCAGAACTAAGTAATAAGTTAAATGGCAAAGCAACAACGGTGAAGTCTTTATGACACAAACTTTTTTTTTATCTACGTTTAATACCGTTGATTAGCTCAAGCTAATATTATCAATCGTGGATATTGGCATATATCGATGTTTCAGAATTAACTCTGATTTAAAGTTTCAAAACTAGGTCCTGTTTTATTGTTTCATAATTTTATTATTTCATTATATATATATATATATATATATATATATATATATATATATATATATATATATATATATATATATATATATATATATATATATATATATATATATATATATATATATATATATATATATATATTTATATATATATTCATATATATATATATATATATATATATATATATATATATATATATATATAATCATAATCATTTTGTACGTGATTCATTTATCACACATTACCACAGGTGAAAAATAAGAGACGAGGTTAGGTCCTGACCGGTTTCTACTTTACTTCCAAGGAATTGACGAAGGACTGATACATAGTATTAAGAAGTCATAAATATATATACTACAGAGACATTTGTAAAACTCACAATGACGAACCCTACAGGAGACTACAGATACACAGGTGGGTGTCAAGGTAGGAGTGGCCTTCAAAACTCATTTGGCTAAAACTCACAATATACTCTCATGGGACAATACCGATAAACGTACCGACCACAGGAGACTACAGGTCCACACCTGACAGGTGTCAGAGAGGCGCGGTTGGAAATCTCATTAGCACTGCTGCCCCCGTACTGTGTTTACAAATATGATAATCCTATTTCCATGCATACTCTATTGCCTACCTTAAAATTTAAACAATTTACAAATTTCTTTTGATATTAAAGGATCGAGTTTATACATACCGCTCCCACCTACAAATCACTGTCGAACTCAGGTATTTGTAATTAGAATCAATATCAACCCACCTCTAGCATGTTAGCCATGTAGTATATTGTCACATGCAGCCATGTTATGAATGAATTTTATCACATCACATGGTAGAGGTGGGTTGATATCAATTCTAATTGCAAATACCTGAGTTCGACAGTGATTTGTAGGCTGGAATCGGTATCAACTTATACCTTACTTGATGGCTGTGTTGTTTAAGGCGTCACTGTAGTCCTGAGTTCTTGTTCTCCCGTGGTTCGAGCCTGTAAGACGACGAACTTATTATCAACTTTAAAATTCCTCTTCGGGTAACACATATGAAAATATATTATTTCTGAGGTAAATAGAGCAAATTGGATATTAAAGGACATTTGTAGTTTAATGTATATATATATATATATATATATATATATATATATATATATATATATATATATATATATATATATATATATATATATATATATATATATCAACACAAATAGCAATTTTTTGTAATATGAATTAGTATTTTCTTTTTATCCCCTTTCCAAAATGAATATTTTTCTTCATAACAGATTCTATTATTGGTGTTATTCTTGTATCTTATCTTTTTTTATATATATTTGCTTCTCTTTTTCCCACTCTTTTAAGTCACTCATTTCCTATTCAGTGTTTCTGTTACCCTCTCTATTATCATTTTATTTTTATGTATCTTTTTGTCTTTTTCTCAGATCTTATGACCATGGCGTGTGTAGTAATATGCATATTTAAGTATGAAATGCCGCATAGCAAAACACCAAGGACTGGTAAAGGAGATATAACAGAGAAATAAAAAAATATATCACCAAGAAAATAATTTTGAGGAATTATAATTTTCGCGTTGCAAATAAGAGATGTTCATTTTCATTGAGCTAGTTAATTCTAAAAAAAGGTTTGCTGTGGATAAACACTAATCTCTCTTTCTTCCTCTCCCGTCACTCTTCATATATCTCTGCTCTTATAAACCTTTTGCTATTAGGTTTTCGTTTCACATTCACATTGCGTAAAATTACTTTTTCTCTATATATTTACTGAGAACACGATACGTCCATCCAGAAGGAAGTGTTTAACAATTTATGAACAACATATCGAAAACCCATGGTTACCAGTTCTAACATATTAACCTAAAAGAAACATTTAAACATGTCGTAGGAACTGGCACCAATCTAAATTATCTCATATCTAAGAGACCCACTTTTAATCTTTTTATTGTTTTATACAACTTTTTAATCTAAAACTCAGTGTCTTACTATGTTCTCTCGTTCTTACTTCGTCATGTGAATTCTTTACACCAGTCACCTGAATATAGCTCCTACTTTTTATTAGTCATACTAACAAAATAGATCGCAGACTTCTCGTATGTAGAACCAGCAAAGTGCGGCGATGAAAGACAGGCATGAATAATGTATTCAAACCATATCCGAACCACACAAGAACTTGGCCACAGACTAGAGAGGAGAAGGCCAATGTAATTTTCCTGTGTAAATCTGGCGAGGTGCAGGAGTTCTGGGATATACAGATTGCATAAGAAAAATCAGGTAGTAGCATAAGTATGGATTCTTAACATTGTCTTATATTCATGTAGATTTACATTAGCTTTATATGCTCCAATTTCCTTAGTTAAACTTATCACGTTTTCCTTACAAAAGACATGCAGACGCACTCTCTCTCTCTCTCTCTCTCTCTCTCTCTCACACACACACACACACACACACACACACACACACACACACACACACACACACACATATATATATATATATATATATATATATATATATATATATATATATATATATATATATATATATATATATATATATATATATATATATATATATATATATATATATATATATCAACAGCCACGGTAGTTGGTGTTTAGTGAAGCCCAGCAACCCGGAGTCCACAAAAACCCCGACTTTGGCCCTCTATATCTCTGGAAATATTCAACCGACCAGGATGAAACTCTGGCTTTAGAGGTTTCCCACTAAGGTCTGTAATCGCGCCAAATTTCATCGGAATCCTTTACGCCGTTCCGGAGATCCAGATATCGATTTTTGGCGTTCAGTTGGATGTGGGAGGTTGGGGGTCCTAACACACCTGTGGAGCAATAACGGTAAAAGATACAGCCGTGAAACGTAGATTTTCTGAAAGCTCATTTTCTGGAGGGGTGCCTTCCGGGGCTTGTTTTTTTGAAATAATGAATTAGGGGAGCGTTTGAAAAAATCGTTTTTAATAATTCTGGTTCTTTTGCATGAATCAGTTTGAAATTTTGGGCATTGGTTAGTTTATTATAGTGAAGAGGTCAGTATTCATATTTTCCCTCTCGCCCCCCCCCCCATTCGCTGGTACCCCTGCCCCCCAAAATTCTTTAAAAAAAACTCAGCCATAACTATTGCAACCTAAAGCTGAAATTTACGTGGTAGACAGGTATTATAGATTAGAATAAAGTAATAGAGCGTTTTTTCAATTTTTTTTTCAAATATTTTTCGATTTTTGAAAAATCTTGGATCGATTTCGTGGAAAAATAAATCCCAAAAATATTTTTGGGACAAAATAAAAAAACTCTCTATAGTTTTCTAGACAATTTATTTAGCTTTCATTTGCTTTTTGTTTCATTGAGATAGGTGAATTCATTACTTCTGAGTATCCATTTGAAGGTCGATAACTTTAGTTTTGAGATATCGGCCTCCAAAGTTTTATGATGACATCTTTTGCTTGTCTGTCCATTTATTTGCTTGTTGTCTCACACTTTGAGGTTTTTATGACAAATTTGATATGTTATATCATATTGGTGTTATCTGTGATTATTATTTTATGTATATTGAATTATATTTTATATATTTAGGCTCCTGGTCCCCCTCTTTCCTCTCTCTTGGAAAGGGTATTATCCCACATTTGGGGGGTGTCAAAGTTGCCCACACTCCTCTCTGGTCTCGGCATGGTTTCTTCTGAACAAAGAAGTATTGCAGAGCCAAGAGAAATACAAAAAACTGACTTGCAAAGTAATATAAGTGTGCTGAATGAAAAGTGTGTCAAAACACGGGCGAGGTTGGGCAGCGTGACATCTTGCTTCGTCGAGAGCTGAGCTGCCGCTGTTCACCCAAGTGGGTACACTCCTTCACCCAACAGAGCCTCTACACATTTAGATATTCTTCTTTGATAGCTAAATTGAAATTACTACCGATATACTGAAGTTATCCTTACATTATACGAAAAATGTAATTTTCTCAGTGATAGTAGGGTTACGGTTCTGGCTCATAACTCCAAAACTATTGCAAATTTTTATTAAAATTTTCTGAGAATATAGTCAAAAGGTGTAAGAGTCCGTATGTGAAATATCAGGAAAATTTGGGCCATTCAAAGTAGCCCCCCCCAAAGTTCAAATTTCCTGATGCTCAGGTACTGACTGCTCACAACATTAGAAGAGATGCCGTTTTTTTAATGTTTGTGAATAACAAGTGGTGTCAGGAAGAAGATGGCTGACTTACTGTTAGTTATCTATCTATCTATTTAATACTAAAACTCCCTTCTCCTTCCCTTCCTCTCCCTCTTCTTCACCTTCCATCTTCCCTCCTTTCCCTCTTCCATACCCCTCCCCTTCCCCTCCCTTTCCTCTTCCCTTTCCCTCCCCTCCCCAAGCACAAGATCTAGTGTTAATTAAGGTGTGTCCTCCCCTTCCCTTTCCTGTTCCTTCCCCTCCTTTCCCTCTTCCATCCCCCTCCATCCCCCTCCCCCATCCCCTCCCTTCCTCCCCCTCTTCCCTTTCCCTCCTCCCCCCAAGCACAAGATCTAGTGTTAATTAGGGTACATCCTCCTCTTCCCCTTTCCTCTTCCCTCCCCTTCCTTTTCCTCTTCCATCCCCTCCCCCTCCCCCTTCCCATTTCCTCCCTCCCCCCCCCAGCAAAAGATCAAGTGTTGATTTAGCCATGTCCTCCCCCTCCCTTCACTCTTCCATCCCCTTCCCATCCCTCCCACCTCCCCCCTC
Organism: Macrobrachium rosenbergii; assembly: GCF_040412425.1. Lineage (NCBI taxonomy): Eukaryota > Metazoa > Arthropoda > Malacostraca > Decapoda > Palaemonidae > Macrobrachium > Macrobrachium rosenbergii. Next base: position 10,931,717 of record NC_089764.1, read on the forward strand.
CCCTCCCCTCCCCCCCTCCCATTCCTCCCCTTTCCTCCTCCCCTTCCTCTTCCCCCTTCCCCTCACCTTCCATCCATTCCATTCCCTTCCCTTCTGATCCCCTTCCTTCCTCCCCTCCCACTTCACCTTCCTCCTCCCTCCCACTCCTCCCCCCTTCCTCCTCTCCTCCTCTCCCCATTTCCCTTCATTCTTCCATCCCCTTCCTCATCCCCTCCCCTCACCCTCCTACTTCCCCTTCCACCTTTCCTCCCCATTCACCCTTCCCCCCCCCACTTCACTCTTCCTTCTCCCTGAACTCTCCTTCGCCCTTCCCCCTTTCCCCTCACCCTCCTACTCCCCCTTTCCGCTTCCCTCCCCTCAGCCCCCTGTGAACAGGGCTGGTGCTGCCGTAGACTTTTGCTGACTATTATTATTAAGGTTAATTTAGCTGTGGGTATGGGTATGGGTATGGTACAGATATGGGTATGGAATGGGTATGGGTATGGGTATGGGAATGGTATGGTATTGATATGGGTATGAGTATGGTAGGGATATAGGTATGGGCATTGGTATGGGTATGGTATGGATATGGGTACAGGTATGGGTAGGATATGGTACATATATGGCCATGGGTATGGGTATGGAATGGATTTGGGCATAGGTATGGGTATGGTACAGATATGGGTTTGGGTATGAGTATGGTTATGGGTATTGGTATGGGTATGGTACAGGTATGGGTATGGGTATAGGTATGCATATAGGTATGGGTATGGGTATGGTACAGATATGGATATGGATATGGATATGGATATGGAATAATATGGGTACAGATAAGGGCATGGTACAGATATGGATATTGGGTATGGGTTTGGATATGGGTATGGGTATGGATATATGGGTATGGGTTTATGGTATGGGTATGGGTATGATACAGATATGGGTATGTGAGTATGGTATGGATATGGGTATGGGTATGGGTATTGATATGGACCTTTTGTTACTAATGTAATATATAAAAAAGTGACCCAATAGGTCACAGATGGTCTAGTATAATACTAAACTCTGAAATGTTTGTTTGTTTGTCTATTTGTTTGTTTGTTTGCTCACTGGAAGGTAAAAGGGGCTGGTGCTGCCCGTAGACTTTTTCTGACTATTATTAGTAAATTTACCTGTGGGTATGAATATGGGTATGCTACAGATATCTGTATGGGTATGTGTTTGGCATGGCTATGGGTATGGTATAGTATGGATTTGGGTATGGTATGGATATTGGTATGGGCATGGGTATGGGTATGGGTATGGGTATGGGTTTGGTATGCATTGGGGCATGGGTATGGTATGGATATGTGTATGGTACAAAAGCTAAGTATACCTTAGTTTAACCAGACCACTGAGCAGATTAACAGCTCTCCTAGGGCTGGCCTGAAGGATTAGATTTATTTTACGACGCTAAGAACCAGTTGGTTACTTAGCAATGGGACCTACAGCTTGTTGTGGAATTCAAACTACATTATAGCAAGAAATAAATTTCTATCACCAGAAATAAATTCCTCTAATTCTTCATTGGCTGTTCAGAGAATTGAAAGCGGGGACAGCAGAGTGCTAGCTGAGAACAATACCCACCTATCCAATGTATTGTACAGATATGGGTGTGGGTATAAGTATGGGTATGGGTATGGGTATGGTATGGATATGGTATGGGTATGGTACAGATATGGGTATGGGTATAGGTATGGGTGTGGTGCAGATATAGGTTTGGTTATGGTATAGATATGGGTATGGGAATGGGTATATTATGGAATTAGGTATGGGTATGGGTATAAGTTTGGTACAGATATGGGTATGGGTATAGGTATGGTACAGATATGGGTATAGGCCTCTTGTTAGAAATGTAGTAGCTAAAAAGTGACCCAACCGGTCATTTGTGGTCTAGCCTTAATAAAAAATTATCACACACTTTGAATTTGCCGACGCGGTTTTGGATTTTATTTGACTTACCCCAATTTTCACAAACACACACACATATAATATATATATATATATATATATATATATATATATATATATATATATATATATATATATATATATATATATATATATATATATATATATATATATATATATATATATATATATATATATATATATATATATATATATATATATATATATATATATATATATATATATATATATATATATATATATATATATATATATATATATATATATATATATATATATATATATATATATATATAGGTTCCTCAGCATATATATATAATATATATATATATATATATATATACATATATATATATATATATATATATATATATATATATTATATATATATATATATATATTGTATTTATTTATATATATATATATATATATATATATATATATTATATATATATATATATATATATATATATATATATATATATATATATATATATATATATATTATATAAAGCCTATAGCACGCAGTAAAATTACCTTTCTTTTTCGTGGGAGGAAACTGGGGTTGCTGATAATTCTTCGTATCGCACTGTTTGCCTCAGCCATGGTAGACAACAACCTTAAAAACAACACAGTGACAGAGGAATTGGTTCAGTACGCTAGACAGGGTCAGAAGCTCAGGACTCTGTGGAGTGAAGCTTACGTTACAATTGGAGACAAGCGGCGGCAAGCCATGTACGGACTCTGAAATAATTTTTTTTTATAAATTAGCCTGTTTCATGGAGGAGTTCACCGACCACTTATATTTGTAATTATATGTACTTATCAACACCTTAGCATTATCGGCCGCAACCGTACGATAATGAAAGCTTTATCGTACATCGTACCAAGCCGTTTTATCGCATGTATAGTGGTATCGTACGTGTGGCAACCTGTCCTTCACCCAACAGAACTCTACACTTGCGTGAAATATAGTTGTCATATATTATTAGATATTCTTTGACAGCTAAATTGAAATTACTACTGATATACTGAAGTTATCATTACATTATACGAAAATGTAATTTTCTCGGTGATAGTAGGGTTGTAGTTTTGGCTTATGCTCCAAAACTATTGCGGAATTTTTAATAAGATTTTCTGAGAATATAGTCCAAGTGAAAAGAGTCCGTATGTGAAATATCAGGAAAAATTTGGATCCTTCGTCAAATGCTCCCCTTAAGAAAGTAGCAAACAAAAGGTGATCACTGACTGTGACCATAAAGAAATACAATACCATTATGGACCAAAAGTGCAGAAGGAGGGTGTACCTATCAACCGGCCAATGCGGCAGAAAAGACACTATCGTACATTTTCAATAAATTCTTAATTCATTTCATAGGAAAGTTCACCTGTAGTAAATAAACTTTAAAAAACAGTATGCATCTTATGGATGACTTGAAGAATATACAGTTAAGACATAGTCAGTTACGACATAGAATCCCTTTACACTAATATACCAGTCGAAGAGACAATTAACATAATACTTGAATAAACAAATGAGGAGAATGGTAAGGTAAATAGAAAAAGAAAAGCTAAAACAAATGTTAAAACAAGCGACAGATAACAGTTATTTTATATTCAATGGAGAGTATTACAAGCAAAGAGAAGGTCTGGCTACGGAACAACCATTTAGCGCTCCATTAGCAAATATTTTTCTGCCCTAATTATTAAAAAGTCGTTAGAATAATGTCCAAATTCTTTTAAACCCTCGTTCTAGAAGAACGTCCTAAATTCTTTTAAACACAACATCAGAAGGTACGTTGAAATATTTGTAATATTTAAGAAAAGATCATGCTGGAGAATTCTGTTGTATAAAAGTACTACGACAACAAAAATCCTCTGCAGTTCTCATATACGCATTCACTATTTTAGTTATCATGACATTTTATCAAGCTTAGTATAGCCAGCAATTAATTCTTAAGAGCCTCATGGATTTGCTCTCTAGATTTCATGGAAAAGGAAATTGAACTAATCTATAAGCAGCTGTCATCTTTAAAGTACCCTGACAATATAATTGAGAAAGTGATCTGTAAAGCTAACATAATCTTCTACCTTCCCCCTCAAAACAAGACTTGTGAGATGCCCAACAATAAAATAAAAATCCCACTCCTGGACAGGATTAAGACGTTGACACAGACACTTGGAAACTCTAACCCTTTTGCTTTTAACTACCCAATACCTTAGCCAAATCCCTAATTAACGTCCAACAAAAGCCAGTCCCCAAGGACACAGGAGTATACGGAACCCCTTGCCTCAACTGTGACCAATCCTACGTCGATTTTACAGGTAAATCACTCCCCAGAGATTAATACAACACAAAAGTTCAGTTAAGTACGCCAACAGAGCTCAGCTATTTTTAACCACATAAATAACCATAATCACAGAATAAACTGGAATTTGTCATGTATAACTTATAGCAGCAATTGTCAGTTCAAAAGCCAGATGGTAGAATCAGCATTGATTAAGCAAAGAAATACGATGAAAAACTCTCAAAAGGAGCTTGGGACTCATATATTATAGATAAAATCTTCCTCTAACCAGCGATTAAGAAGATTAAGGAGAAATTGTCAACTGGAGGGACGTAACAGCAGACCTCTGGATCTCTTGGTATAAATACCATTTTTCTGTAACTCTTATCTCATTCATTACCTGCCTGAAGAGGAAGACAGTTGTTCTCTGAAATATAGCATTAACTTTCTACATTTGGCAATTATATTGGCTCCTTTCATTACACGTAATTCTGTTTTAACAGAAAATATTTCAGTCATACACACACACACACACACACACACACACACACACACACACACACACACACACACACATATATATATATATATATATATATATATATATATATATATATATATATATATATATATATATATATATATATATATATATATATATATATATATATATATATATATATATATATATATATATATATATTATCGCTATAATTACATATTTATGCAAAAAAAGTACATTTTAAAAAAAAAAACATAATGAAATCCTTCTATTTCTATACCGCAAGTCAACATTAAGTGTTTATGAGCTGGAAGCTTTTAGAAAAGGCAGAAAGGAAGACAGAGAGCATGCGAGTGTATGGTGGGTAGTTGGACGCACTCTTAATGAACCTTCTGTATAGATGTAGGGGCTGGAAAATTGTTGATGAAGTTTCCTGAAGAGGAACGTTCCTTTTGAATTTAATAAGTAAAATATGAATGTAGCAGTGATGATTTTTTTTTTTTTTTTTTTTTTTTTTAGAGCCGTCCGTCCGTAATTCAGGAGAAACACTAATTATTTTTAGTACACGTGCACACCACATACAAGAACAAGAACACACACACACACACACACACACACACACACACACACACACACATACACATATATATATACATATATATATATATATATATATATATATATATATATATATATATATATATATATATATATATATATATATATATATATATATATATATATATATATATATATATATATATACATATATACATACATATATACATACATACATACATACATATACACATACACAGTGCATACATAGTTATATCAATAGATTAACAACATAAATATTACCAGAACAATATTCACATTTTGAACGTATTGATAAAAGTGAAAACTTTGATGTGCATTGATTATTTAAAAACTGATCTCTTCCTGTTGCTACATTTAGATAACTTCACTCGGAAGGCGTTCCCCTCCCCAAAAGCACTGACCTTTATATTAACGGCACAAAGATTGAATGACATTCCAGTGATGAGTGACATTTTAAAGTTTGAGTACTTTGACGCTTCTTGTGTTTGGTCATGATATTTGAATAAAGCTGGGAACAGCAGCGTTACATTTTTTGTTTTGAATTCTTTTATAGTTCCAGTATCTTTTCCTATTTTATGTCCTAAGAACCGTACAAGCTTTCCTTTTAATATTTTATTTTACTGAACTTAAAAAAAAGCTTGATAAACATATAGATTCCTCGAGTGTTCATACAAAAGGTATTTACCTTATGATTATAAATGATAACATACAGTACTGCCTTAGATATTATTGCTAGAGAAATCACCCCTACATACAATAGCTATATTAATTAGACCTTTGGTTTCTAAGACAAACTTCTGCTGTCCTTAAATACTGATCATTCGTGTTCTTAGGCGCTTGCATAACCTTCAGGTTATGCACAATATAGATTTTAATAGTAGACTGAAGGTTGTCTACAGAAAAAAACTTTTTGTCCGTTAAACAATTTTCAATTTTCTTTTGGTGTTTGTAACCACTTTTACATTATTTCTTCATCCAAAGTTAAAAAGAATTTGTGAGAATAAGGAATAAAACTTTCTTGAATGTTTCCGTTGTAGCTCAGCCAGAATTGTCTGATAAAAACTTCCCTTCAGTCAGAATTGTCTCAGTTTATTATAAAAATGTTTTTCTGGCGTTAGGTTTGACTTTCTTGTCCGATTCTCTAAAATGACACAATTGCTTCAATTATTTTCTTTAGGTGTTTGTAACCACTTTTACATTATTTCTTCATCCAAATTATGAAAGCAACGGAAAAATAATTTGTTCCTTTGCAAAGGACATAGTGCGGTACAAATACTATCGTTTATGAATTTCGATATTTGTAGTCTCTTGATACATTTCGTCTATAAGCCCATCCAAAATCTTCATAACATATCCTGTCGTAGCTCAGCCAGAATTAATGGCATTTTAACCCACGTGTTCACGAGACGACGCAGAACTCTGAAATATTATGATAAAAACTATTACAAAAATGCTTCTTTTTGGCTGTTGACGATAGGTCGTCTATTATTTTTCTTTTCTGCCACAAAATATCCTTTTTTTACGATCATATATATCCTTATCGCCTTAATTAGTTCAAGTGTTACTGTGATTTGCAAATTTTGTTTACGTCATTGTACTAAGCAGTGATTTTACTTATATAAGACGTTTTTCAGAACTACGTGATAAGTTAAATGGCAAAGCAACAACGGTGAAGTCTTTATGACACAAACTTTCTTTTTATCTACGTTTAATACCGTTGATTAGCCCAAGCTAATATTATCAATCGTGGGTATTGGCATATATCGATGTTTAAAAATTAACTCTGATTTAAAGTTTCAAAACTAGGTCCTGTTTTCCATAATTCTATTGTTTCATTATATATATATATATATATATATATATATATATATATATATATATATATATATATATATATATATATATATATATATATATATATATATATATATATATAATAATCATTTTGTACGTGATTCATTTATCACACATTACCACAGGTGAAAAATAAGAGGCGAGGTATAGGTCCTGACCGGTTTTACTTTACTTCCAAGGAATTGACGAAGGACTGATACATAGTATTAGAAGTCACAAAATATATATATAGTATGACGAATATATATATATATGATATAGATATATATATATATAATGGCCTTCATAAAACATTGGCTAAAACTCACAATATACTCTCATATATACAATACAGGATAAACGTACCGACCACAGATCTTTACAGATCCACACCTGACAGGTGTCAGAGAGGTGGGTTTGAAATCTCTGCCCCCGTACTGTGTTTATGGTGGCCTATTTCCATAAACTCTTTGCCTACCTTAAACATTAAACAATTTACAAATTTCTTTTTAACATTAAAGGATCGAGTTTAAACGTACCGACCATACAAATCACTGTCGAACTCAGGTATTTGTAATTAGAATCGATATCAACCCACCTCTACCATGTTAGCCATGTAGTACATTGTCACACGCAGCCATATTTTGAATGAATTTTATCACATCACGTGGTAGAGGTGGGTTGATGCTAATTCTAATTACAAATACCTGAGTTCGACAGTGATTTGTAGGTGGGAGTCGGTATCAACTTATACCTTACTTGATGGCTGTGTGGTTTAAGTAGTCACTGTAGTCCTGAGTTCTTGTTCTCCCGTGGTTCGAGCCCCCAAGACGACGAACTTATTATCAACTAAAAAATTCCTCTTCGGGTAACTTTTATGAAAATATATTATTTCTGAGGTAGAGCAAATTTGATATTAAAGGACATTTGTAGTTTAATGCTTATATATATATATATATATATATATATATATATATATATATATATATATATATATATATATATATATATATATATATATATATATATATATATATATATATATATACATACACACACACACACATGACAATTTTTAATAATAGGAATTAGTACTTCCTTTTTATCCACTTCCTTTCTTCATAACAGAGTCTATTATTATTGGTGTTATTCTTGTATCCTATCTTTTTTTTTATATATTTGCTTCTCTTTTTCCCACTCTTTTAAGTCACTCAATTCCTATTCAGTATTTGTTTTACCCTCTCTATTATCATTTTATTTTTATGTATTTTTTGTCTTTTTCTCAGATCTTATGGCCATGACGTGTGTATTAATATGCATGTTTAAGTATACAATGCCGCATAGCAAAACACCAAGGACTGGTAAAGGAGATATAATAGAGAATTAAAGAAATATATCACCAAGAAAATAATTTTGAGGAATTATATTTTTCGCGTTTCAAATAAGAGAAGTTCATTTTCATTTAGCGAGTTAATTCTAAAAAAAAAAGTTTGCTGTGGATAAATACTATTTCTTTCTCTTCCCGTCACTCTTCATATATCTCTGCTCTTATAAACTTTTTGCTATTAGTTTTCGTTTCACATTCACATTGCGTAAAATTATTTTTTCTCTATATATTTACTGCGAACACGATACGTCCATTCAGAAGGGAGTGTATAACAATTTATGAACAACATATCGAAAACCCATGGTTACCTATTCTAACATATTAACCTAAAAGAAACATTTAAACATGTCGTAGTAACTGGCACCAATCTAAATTATCTCATATCTAAGAGACCCACTTTTAATCTTTTTATTGTTTTATACAACTTTTTATTCTAAAACTCAGTGTCTTACTATGTTCTCTCGTTCTTACTTCGTCATGTGAATTCTTTACACCAGTCACCTGAATATAGCTCCTACTTTTTTTTATTAGTCATACTAACAAAATAGATCGCAGACTTCTCGTATGTAGAACCAGCAAAGTGCGGCGATGAAAGACAGGCATGAATAATGTATTCAAACCACATCCGAACCACACAAGAACTTGGCCGCAGACTAGAGAGGAGGAGGCCAATGTAATTTTCCTGTGTAAATCTGGCGAGGCGCAGGAGTTCTGGCATATACAGATTGCATAAGAAAAATCAGGTAGTAGCATAAGTATGGATTCTTAACATTGTCTTATATTCATGTAGATTTACATTAGCTTTATATGCTCCAATTTCCTTAGTTAAACTTATCACGTTTTCCTTACAAGAGACATGCAGACGCACTCCCTCTCTCTCTCTCTCTCTCTCTCTCTCTCTCTCTCTCTCTCTCACACACACACACACACACACACACACACACACACACACATATATATATATATATATATATATATATATATATATATATATATATATATATATATATATATATATATATATATATATATATATATATATATATATATATATATATATATATATATATATATATATATACCACAGTAGTTGGTGTTTAGTGAAGCCCAGCAACCCGGAGTCACAAACCCCGACTTTGGCCCTCTATATCTCTGGAAATATTCAACCGACCAGGATGAAACTCTGGCTTTAGAGGTTTCCCACTAAGGTCTGTAATCGCGCCAAATTTCATCGGAATCCTTTACGCCGTTCCGGAGATCCAGATATCGATTTTTGGCGTTCAGTTGGATGTGTGAGGGGGTGGGTGGGTGGGTGAGGGTCCTAACACACCTGTGGAGCAATAACGGTAAAAGATACAGCCGTGAAACGTAGATTTTCTGAAAGCTCATTTTCTGGAGGGGTGCCTTCCGGGGCTTGTTTTTTTGAAATAATGAATTAGGGGAGCGTTTGAAAAAATCGTTTTTTTAATAATTCTGGTTCTTTTGCATGAATCAGTTTGAAATTTTGGGCATTGGTTAGTTTATTATAGTGAAGAGGTCAGTATTCATATTTTCCCTCTCGCCCCCCGCCCCATTCGCTGGTACCCCTGCCCCCCAAAATTCTTTAAAAAAACTCAGCCATAACTATTGCAACCTAAAGCTGAAATTTACGTGGTAGACAGGTATTATAGATTAGAATAAAGTAATAGAGCGTTTTTTCAATTTTTTTTTATAAATATTTTTCGATTTTTGAAAAATCTTGGATCGATTTCGTGGAAAAATAAATCCCAAAAATATTTTTGGGACAAAATAAAAAAACTCTCTATAGTTTTCTAGACAATTTATTTAGCTTTCATTTGCTTTTTGTTTCATTGAGATAGGTGAATTCATTACGTCTTGAGTTTCCATTTGAAGGTTGATAACTTTAGTTTTGAGATATCGGCCTCCAAAGTTTTATGATGACATTTTTTGCTTGTCTGTCCATTTATTTGCTTGTTGTCTCACACTTTGAGGTTTTTATGACAAATTTGATATGTTATATCATATTGGTGTTATCTGTGATTATTATTTTATGTATATTGAATTATATTTTATATATTTAGGCTCCTGGTCCCCCTCTTTCCTCTCTCTTGGAAAGGGTATTATCCCACATTTGGGGGTATCAAAGTTGCCCACACTCCTCTCTGTGGCCAGGTTAAATTTTCCTGGTCTCGGCATGGTTTCTTCTGAACAAAGAAGTAAGAAGTATTGCAGAGCCAAGAGAAATACAAAAAACTGACTTGCAAAGTAATATAAGTGTGCTGAATGAAAAGTGTGTCAAAACACGGGCGAGGTTGGGCAGCGTGACATCTTGCTTCGTCGAGAGCTGAGCTGCCGCTGTTCACCCAAGTGGGTACACTCCTTCACCCAACAGAGCCTCTACACACTTCTGTAGGATATAGTTGCCATATACCACATTTAGATATTCTTCTTTGATAGCTAAATTGAAATTACTACCGATATACTGAAGTTATCCTTACATTATACGAAAAATGTAATTTTCTCAGTGATAGTAGGGTTACGGTTCTGGCTCATAACTCCAAAACTATTGCAAATTTTTTATTAAAATTTTCTGAGAATATAGTCAAGAGGTGTAAGAGTCCGTATGTGAAATATCAGGAAAAATTTGGGCCATTCAAAGTAGCCCCCAAAGTTCAAATTTCCTGATGCTCAGGTACTGACTGCTCACAACATTAGAAGAGATGCCATTTTTTTTTAATGTTTGTGAATAACAAGTGGTGTCAGGAGAAGATGGCTGACTTACTGTTAGTTATCTATCTATCTATTTAATACTAAAACTCCCCTTCTCCTTCCCTTCCTCTTACCCCTCTTCTTCACCTTCCATCTTCCCTCCCTTTCCCTCTTCCATACCCCTCCCCCTTCCCCTCCCTTTCCTCTTCCCTTTCCCTCCCCTCCCCAAGCACAAGATCTAGTGTTAATTAAGGTGCGTCCTCCCCTTCCCCTTTCCTGTTCCCTTCCCCTCCCTTTCCCTCTTCCATCCCCCCCCCCCCTTCCCCCCATCCCCTCCCCCTTCCCCTCCCTTTCCTCTTCCCTTTCCCTCCCCTCCCCAAGCACAAAATCTAGTGTTAATTAGGGTACATCCTCCTCTTCCCCTTTCCTCTTCCCTCCCTTCCCTTTCCTCTTCCATCCCCCTCCACCTCCCCCTTCCCATTTCCTCCCCTCCCCAAGCAAAAGATCAAGTGTTGATTTAGCCATGTCCTCCCCCTCTCCTTCACTCTTCCATCCCCCTTCCCATCCCCGCCTCCCCTTCCCCTCCCCTCCCCCTCCCCTCTCCATTCCCTTCCCCTTTCCTCCCCTTCCTCTTCCCCCTCCCCTCACCTTCC
>NC_089764.1:10948635-10956135 GCF_040412425.1 Macrobrachium rosenbergii
TTTATGACTTTTCCTATTTCCTATTATACAACTAATGTAACGAACTTTTCTAAGAACGGCAAAATTCTTTCTGTTACAAAGTAAAATACATCGGGAATAATAGTTTATTACGGCGGTTCCTCTCGTATAAATAAATTCTTCAGCTTTCAACTACGTTGTGCAGTTACTATTTTGAATACTTGCTACGTTGCAGCTATGGACACTTTATATAATAAAAGTTACAGAAAGAATTAATGACCTAAAAACACCCTTCGTTTGCTTTATTTCATCGTTTTTGAATCAATAAAATCAATGTTGAAAACATTCAGTACAAATGTACTCTCTCCATGTATATGACACTAATAAAATCATGCTGATAAGTAATTGTCACCACCAGAGTAGCAACTCTGTTTATACAGTATCATTATATTCTTTGTAATGACGTTTTAATTCTTCAGACTCTGAGACAGACTTTATCCTTATTGTTTGTAATTTTTATGATGATTCTCATAAGATGCATGAAATATAACGCTTGTTTTTTTTTTGTGTAAGTTCAATCTTCAGTTCAACTTTTCAGTTTTTCGAGGAATTGAGATGTGTGCATTCCAACTGCAACTGTTGAAATAAGTGACCTTTTATGTTTTGAAGACAGAAGTTAGCAAGTAACAAAAAATAACTGGGTGTCTATGATTTGAGACCTTATTATTTTTAGAGAGAGAGAGAGAGAGAGAGAGAGAGAGAGAGAGAAGAGAGAGAAGTTATTTTCGTAATTTTTTTTTCTTCCACTACTAATCTCATAGTTATATAACTTCCCCTTTTAAATTTCAGAGATTATTTATTTGTACTTTCATGGATTTTTTAAATGTTGAAAAGCGTGTACATACAGTAATTACATTACATGTATTTGGTTTTTCATATACACCTGCGTTTATTTATAAGATACTTATATATGTTTGGAACTAGTTGTCCCATGTTTTTAATCCATGCGGGAAAAAAATTATCATCTCATTCATCTTAAAAACTCAGTGCGATTGCAAGAGATAAACAAGTATATGTTGCGGGGATGATTAATGTTTCCATGTAATCAATCATAACCTGACAGCGAAAACAACTCAGGATGCTTCATTGCACTCCCGACGCCATAATTCTGTTGTGTATTGCATCGCGAAACAAGTACAAGGGTGATATGTTGCAGACCAATTTCTTTCTTTTATTGGGCTTCATAGCCTGTGTCTCTTTTATTGTTCATTATTTTACTTTTTTCCATTTTTTTGGTTCTGTAAAATATTTTGAATAGTAATTTTCTAATGATTTTGAAGTTGAAGCATAGAATCTGTCTTGCAATGTGCTGACATAAATTGTTCTTTTATATTCTTGTTTTTATTTGAATATCATGTAAGGGGACACAGGCCCAACATACATATATATATATATATATATATATATATATATATATATATATATATATATATATATATATATATATATATATATATATATATATATATATATATATATATATATATATATATATATATATATATATATATATATATATATATATATATATATATATATATATATATATGTGTGTAATGTGTAAATATAATAAAGTTAATGCCTCAGGTCAATTAGGCAGGTATATATATATATATATATATACATATATATATATATATATATATATATATATATATATATATATATATATATATATATATATATATATATATATATATATATATATATTTATTATTTTACAAACAAATGCATAATACCAATTAGTTTTTCTAGGAACGCGATTAAACACAACAGTAAGTTTAACTTTGGCAATCATCTCGACTCGACAACTCTATAAACTGCTCTACCTGTCTGTTACCCAATTATTGGTAATAACCTGCAGTTCTTTGTCACTGGTAAAGCATGATTCAGCTGATGAGATTGCACATGAAATCATCTCTCTCTCTCTCTCTCTCTCTCTCTCTCTCTCTCTCTCTCTCTCTCTCTCTCTCTCTCTAGGAATTTTTCTGATATTGCTGAACCTCTAACTAATTTATTACGTAAGAATATGACCTCTGTTTGGAATAATGAGACGCAAAATGCGCTAGGCAATTGAAATTGGTATTGACCCATCATCCCGTTTTGAAAGCCCCAGATTGCTACTGGTGCGAGCGACGTTGGCGGTGGAGCGGTGGCGCTTCAGAGGGACGAACAGGGAACAACACAACCTGTTGTGCTCTTCTCTTAGAAATTGTCCCCCGCCCAACGTAGGTATTCCACAGTGGAGACGGAAACTTTAGCGTTAGTTTTAGCTCTTAACCATTTTCAGGTTTTTCTTTCTTCCAGCGGTTCCCTATTATGATTTTAACTGACCATAATCCGCTTATTTTTCTCAACAGGTATAAAAACAAAAAACCAACGATTAATGCGTTGGAGTCTCCTGCTACAGGAGTGGAATCTGGATTAAGTATACCTTAGTTTAACCAGACCACTGAGCTGATTAACAGCTCTCCTAGGGCTGGCCCGAAGGATTAGACTTATTTTACGTGGCTAAGAACCAATTTTACGTGGCTAAGAACCAATTGGTTACCTAGCAACGGGACCTACAGCTTATTGTGGAATCCGAACCACATTATACCGAGAAATGAATTTCTATCACCAGAAATAAATTCCTCTAATTCTTCATTGGCCGGTCGGAGACTCGAACTCGGGCCTAGCAGAGTGCTAGCCGAGAACTCTACCGACTCCCAGATTCCAGGTAAAGATAATATTGTCGCTAATGCGTTATCACGCATTGCTGAGTAGGTCGGGAATGGTTACAGGAGGTCTATGCAGGTAATCAGGTAATCTCTGTATCGTTCTAGTTACGGTATGTGTGCTGGCGGAGCAAGTTTATGTGTGGGTAAGTGAGGTGAAGGTATATTTAGTGTGTAATAACCTTATTTCTATTTTCTGTCGTCCTTTTGTTTACGGCTATGCAATGATGTCATAGTTTATAAGTCTTGGGATAAGGTTTATTTAAGATTAATGTTAAGTGTGAGATGAATCGGTTAATGCTTGATGATTAGGTTCGTCTTAGGTTAAGGTTTACGTAAGATTAAGGTTAGTTATGAGTTTAAGCGGTTGTATAATATTTAGTAATCAGGTTATTCTGCGTTTTCAGGCTTATAACTACGTTACACTCATTTTTGCGTGTTTATCCTGCGCAGGGGAGGCCCGTGCTAGTCTTCTCTGTGTCGTTCTGTGTTGGTGTGCATATTGTTTTTATAGAACGCTCTACAATAGTGAGTGTTGTAAATGACTGGTATTTAGACATCGCATTTTCATAGGACGCTCCACAATAGTGATTGCAGTGAATCACTGGTATAAATACAATGTTGCTTGTGGGAAACATGTTATAGCCTACATTCAGAAAAGGCGCAAATGTGAAGCTCACTAGTCTAGTCCGTGTGCTTTGAGTTGTTGAGGTGGTTTGTAGGTTTTGGGTTGAAAATCCCTATTACGATTATACGTACTAAATTATGTGGTGTTAGCGACATTTGTACATAGGTTGTTATTTGTGAATCTGCTAATCTTTGCTCTTACCACCCCACTTTTGAATTTCCAGGTTTTTTTGTTTTATATGCCATTTTTGCACTATTTTGAGAAAATTTTTTTGAAATGTAATATGTTTTTTAAACATTATTTTCAGGCTTAAAGTCTTGTATTGTATATTAATTTATGCCATTTTGTATTATCAATGTTTGGTGATTTCATCTCAGTTAAGTTAAAATTAATTTTTATTGAATTCTAATTTAATGTAATTTTTTTAAAAAAATGTAAAATTTGTTTTTCTGCTGGTGAGAAGGTGTCAGCACGCTGGCCTCCTTTTCTGTATTGATTATTATTAATTTTAATATTAACCACTTAGGCATCAGTTTGTAACTTCTCTTGTCTCCTCCTCCTCTCCGGCTGTTAGCTCGTTTAATTTATTGGTATTAACAATTGTTTTTTTACGTGGTTTGTAACCAGTTGGTAGCCACGTAAAATAAAGTCTCTTCCCTCTGAAGAGGGGTGCTAAACTAAGATAACTTAAAACTTTTCCCCTGTGAAGAGGGGTGCTCGGGAGCTCTTTTGTGGAGGGCAGACAGTCGGTTCTGAGCCATCACTTCGAGGCGTTTGAGTTGGTTGCTGGATTTTTTGATTTGATTTGCGGAGCTCATGCTTTGATTTATTTTGACGTCAGCGCTAATTGAGCTAGCTGACCTCCTCAATACGTGGAGGTGTCTTAACTAAACCCTTGGCTTAGTTAAGCTGTCAAGGGGTACTCACTATTATCCTGTAAGGGGAATATTATCCTTTTGAAGTCATCAGTTTGACAAGATCACGGCTTTTTGGGGCATTACTGCTGTCTGGACCCTGTTATCTCACCCTACCCGGGTTTATCTCCAGACGTAGAGATGGATGTGTGGAGGAGACCTTGAAATTTATTTAATTATATTTAGGTGTTGACATTAGTGTGTATTTGATAGGTTATTCTGTCTTTTCATCCTCCTCATACTTTCTGGACCCCCCTGTGTAAGTGTGAATGTGTTGCTTTCTGTATTCAATAGTGTAGGTGTGTTTTGGAATTTGTTAAAGGTATTTGTAGTTTATTTAATATATGTATTTACGAGGTTCAGGTATTATTTCTGTCTGATTATTATGTGTTAACTATTATTTGGTTTTTGTCAGTGTTTGTTTGTCCCCCTTGAATCTTCTTGCACACATTGTGGAAGCTGCACGATTTCACCCATTGTGGACTACGTTTTTTTTTTTTTAAGTGAATATTGAAACCTTTATAAACGGTATTGAGTGTGTGATGGTCGAAGAAGGCCATTACGTTATTGTTATTCCTTCTTTTGTATTCTTATTTCTAATTAATTAATTTATTTTTTTTTTTTTTATTTACTTTTATTTATTTTTATCTACCATTTTATTTATTATATATCTTTTATTTAGATTTCTTTGCTTTTATATATTTCCATTTATTTTTAAGTTATTTTATTCTTATTTTACTTTTTTTATTTTCTTAATTTGTCCCTTTAATTTTTATTTATTTTTTATTTTCATTTTCATTATTTTTTTTTTTTATTTTAAGTTGTTTGTTCATTTTTATTTGTTTTTATATATTTCTACTTATCTTTTGATTTCATTATTTATATTTGTTAATATTTACCTTTATTGCTTTTTATCAATTTCTATTTCTATTTATATATATTTACATATAAATTATTTAACATTTTATTTATTTCTATTTAACTATATACATTTTTACTTATTTTAATTTTTTTATTTTGATCTATTTTTATTTTTTACATACCTTTCTTATTTTCTTTATTTTATCTCTATTTTTATTTAGATTTATTTTTATTTAGTTTTTATTATTTTCATTTATTGTTTTTTTATTGTATTTGCTTTTTACTTATAATTATTTTTATTTTCATATACTTTTATTTATTTTTATTTTCATATATTTTCTATAATTTAAACTTTTGTTTATTTTTATTTATATTTTACCTATTTTTATTTATATTTCTTCACTTATTTATTTTTACTTATTTTTAATGAATTCCATATATTTTACTTTTATTTGTTAATTTTAATTTTTACTTCTTGATATATTTTTTTATTTTAACTTTTTTTACATTTTCTTTTTAAATGTTTAAACTTTTTTTATTTATTTTTACAGATTTTTTATTTTTCTCTATTTTTATTTTTATTCCCTTTTATTTTTATTTATTTAATTTTTATTCATTATTTTTATTCTTATTTAAATTATTTCTTATTTATAATTCATTTTTATTTTTGTAATTTATTTTGTAATTTTTTTAGTTATCTTTTTTTTAATTTTTATTTATTTTTTATTTTCATTTATTATATTTATTATTATTTATTTTAGGTCCTCATTGGACGGGTTGGTATCGTTCTCGGTAGCACTCTGCTGGGCCCGCGTTCGATTCTCCGACCGGCCAATGAAGAATTAGAGGAATTTATTTCTGGTGATAGAAATTCATTTCTCGTCATAATGTGGTTCGGATTCCACAATAAGCTGTAGGTCCCGTTGCTAGGTAAACAGTTGGTTCTTGGCCACGTAAAATAAATCTAATCCTTCGGGCCAACCCTAGGAGAGCTGTTAATCAGCTCAGTGGTCTGGTTGAACTAAGATATACTTTTTACAAAGGCCATCAAAAGCTTCGGCGATCATTTACATCGTTCAGTATTTGTATACCTGCAACCTTCCCATTGGCCATTTTGTAAAAGTACCCTCTTCATAATAAACACACCCATTTTCACTATATTCTGGATCGTAATATGTTGGTATCCCTCTGAATTACAGTATAGGTTCCTAGTCTGAAAACTATTTTCAGGTTATAAATCTTGACAATACCACCGCATCTTTGAAAACTCCAATTTTTCGGCAATGAAAGAAAAGTTGTAAATTAATTAAGAAGAAAGTTAAGATATAATACTAATGTGAATGCTTAGGCTACAGTTAAAAAGGAATTTGAATACCTAATGTGAAGAAAACATTTGAACAAGAAATTAGGTTTTTCTGTAGATATCTTTATTTATAACAACCATTTTAATACAGTAAGACTTTAAATTATATATATTAGAAAATCAGGAGCAACTGGGTGTGAAGTATAAAAACTTTAAACACATTATATACATTATTTTATTATTTATCTTTTCTGCGTAGCTAAACAGGCTTTTTAGATTCTCTTTGTAAGATACATAATTATAATTGGAAAACAGATTCTAAATCATAGTTTTATTTAACTTTCATCGCAATTCTTTTTAGGTAACATATTCCTGAAAGTATTATATCATTACTATCTATCAAGTTGTCATCCGAAAGAAACAAGCTATACCAACAATTTGAAAGGTAGTTCTCTATTTTCATAGAGAGAGAGAGAGAGAGAGAGAGAGAGAGAGAGAGAGAGAGAGAGAGAGAGAGAATGGTAGTAAGTGACCGTAAACGTAAAGTGATATATAGACTCATTTACGCAAATTAATACTGTATAATTCAAGAGAGGTGGTAGGAAACTGAAATAAAAAAAAGGGACAGAAAAGGTTCTTAGCACAAAGAAATGACTGCACACAACCGAGAGACAGATAGACAGACAGACACAGACTTGCTGCCCTGTAAAAGACTAGAAATGACCATTTCCACTTCCACATGTTGTATACAAAGTCGTGTGTGAACATTCTATTAAGAAAGTTGCTGTAACATTAGCCGTCCCATACAACTATACAGAGAGATGATCAGTGAGATGACAGCTCAAAATCAGTATATATCATTTACTCAGATATTTCACACCATCTATCCGCTTCATTCTAAGCCTTTCAGTAACAGAATTCGACAGGAATATGCATAGCAGAGTCGATGTCAACTTGTATCTCTCTTGACAGCCGAGCTGTCAAAGTCGATCTTTTATGGTTTTTTTTAAACTCAAAGGTCTAGGTTGAAATCCCTGGTAGGTCAAACCCGGTTGTCTG
>NC_089764.1:10966135-10986135 GCF_040412425.1 Macrobrachium rosenbergii
GATACTGCTTTGCTGGAGGCTCGCTTCCATGATCTGGCCAACTGACACGATGGTTGAAGTTGTACTGTTAGAGGCTCGACGACTACCTTAATGTATTCAGTGTGTCCCCTTACAATTTTGGAGCGATCATTATATATCAGTTCCATGGTCTGGATGTAAAGGGTAAGAAAGTCTCCTGTTAGATGTTGCGAGAGTGCTTGAAACTCAGTACCCAGAGTGGCTGGATGCTTCACAAAAGGTGGTCATCAGGGTAATTATCAATTATATCTGACGCGAACTTAAGGCCAAGTATAATTGGATTAGTACTATGGCTTTCTTCTTAGCGACTACTCATGGCAACCCTTTGTGCATGGCCAAATCAAATACCGTTTTGGAAAACCTTATCATATTCATGATGATGTAGGCACCTGGTCATCTATGGATCAGGTACTGGGACAGCAGACCAAAGTTCTTCTTCCTCAGGGCGTCGCGGATTGGTGGGTCAAGGCTGTTTCATGTCATGTCAGATGGATAGATATTTACTGTATATGGTATAGCAATAAAATAAATGGGCTTTAGTTTAACAAGTGTCGACGGGTGTAACATAAAGAGTGTAACATACCTTGCTATGATGCCATGTATAATACGCTCATTCCCATGATATTTGTAGCTCAAAATAGCTCAATAAAAGATCTGAGGCAAGAACTTGAGAACATTTATAACCCAGTAAATTCCTTATCGGAACTACAGTAACTTCGATGAAACTTCATTTTACTGCATTATGACGATAGTTTGACAGTATAATTAAAGAAGAAAACACTGGAATTTGTCCACAAAACTGAAGCAAAATTGCCTGCTAACGCCATATATATTTCAAATTTGTATTCCATCCCTTCCGTGAAACGGACTAAAATAGTTATTTAAAGAAATAGTTTCTGACACAACAATGTTTAACAAACGGAAGTTATGAATATTAATTTATACCTCACGTTTAGCTCCAACAGGACCTCTCGAGCAGGAGATAAGGACATTTCCAGCGAGATAAGAGAGCCTAAAATGAAAAGTACTCTCGCCTCGCACTCAAGAGGTCCTGGATTTGCTCCCAGCATGGGAAGGCAACTTAGTTTTATTTTTCAAGGGTTAATTTCTGTTGATTTCCAGTCTACTCACTCATATGGAGTAAGTATTGTTAAACATTGTCACTTGGATCACTCAGTTGTTGGGTGGGTGGGTAAAACTAGCAGGTATTTAAGCAGTGCAGCCGAACTATACAACTCTTTGGGTACATCAGATACTTTGTCTACAATTTCCTGCAAGCAGTTATAGTCCGTCGTTGGTTGCGAGACTGAGTTAGAGGGATTAGATTCGCCTTCGACAAAGGCAATATCTGGCAGCCAAATGGAAGCAGTGAAAGAAGAACGACGGAAAACATTGATCCGTCAAATTACCAGCGTCTGCTTGTTCTTTAACAACTTAAACAAATTCATACTACGTATAATTTGCAAGAATGTAGTCAGTACAAACAAATGAAATAATTAAACACAGGTCATTCCACGTGGTTATACTTATATATAGAACTTATATAAATATGAATATAAATATATATGTCCATAGAATATATAATCATATGGTCTATAGATACAAATTCCTTTTGAGGAATATATATATATAAAAGGTCCGGTCTATAAAAATATAATATACTTTAACAAACAAAAAAACGCACTGTAGGTTATTCATAACAGAGATTCGGACGACCAGAACGATGCACCCTTACCCTGGTTCAGCCAATCAGACGAAAGCTCCTCTGCGTTCTACCATTGCTCCATTTATTAACACTTCCCCGTTACACGGTAAATTGCACTCTGGAAGATAACAGAGTAAAGCCGGCAAATACCTAGTGAAAGATTTGCACAGGAAAGAAAATCGTAAAGGCTAAAGAAAAATTTTATAAAGTAACTTCGGAGTTTAACCAGGTCAAAATATGAAAAAAAGGGGTCAACCCCAACAAATTGCTATAAATTGTTTTTTGCTTAATTTTGGTTTCCTGATATCTGTAGATTAACATACTAAAGTAACTCTCAAGATTTAATACCGGAAAGTGGGTTAAATTGGGTCAGTTAAAGATATGATTAATATTAAATTTTCATTGAATATGTTTATATATCGATAATCGGTCATTTTTCACCCAAAACAAATAAAGTAAGAATGTTTTCCTATGTTTTTGAGTTTGTTCTTTCAATTGCAATTGGTTTTATTTGGGTAGTATGGTCATGCCGTGGGGTGCATTAGGGGACGATTGTACCCCCAAAATGGATCGTTTTGTCAGTTTCATCCATTTGGAAAATATTTGTCCTCAAATCTAGTCCAAACTGGCAAAACAATGCTAAATTTTTTCATTTGTTTTGTTCCTCTGTGTCTCTACAACTATACATCAAAAGTTCGAGTCAAAATTTCATAAATGAATTTTGTCTGGCAAATTGAGCCTATTCCAAGAACCTTCCTATTCGTACAAATGACCATTTTTGTTTACATTAATTTTGATAAAAACATGCCTGTTTTTTTATGATTCATTTTATCTTAACTCAGATTCACTTTTTGTTAGGTTATGTCTTAATCTGTCCCTGTTCCTGTACCCTTCTAGAAGCCCCCGTATTTACTTACTTTCTTTCCAATTCATGGTTTCAAAAACTTCCATTTTCAGATACAGGAGTTCATTAGTTTATTCTACATTTGACTGTTAGTTCTCAGTTTTCATATTCTTACCATATTCATTTTAAGGGAAGGAGATGAGAATGCCGTTCTGGTAATACGTAACCTTAAAACATAATAACAGATTTGACTCACAAGATTTATAGTGTACTAAATAATATTCATATCATGTTTCATTTAAAAAATACCGTTCCCTTAAAATTAGTTGGCCTGACCAGAGGACAGTGGAATTTCATTAGAGGATTCTGACCATTTTTGGCCTTACACTGTGTTTTCCATCAAATATGCATATATCTTGCGATGCACAAAGTTCACAGTTTTAATATCATTTTTTCTTTGAGCATAAAATAAAATTACTATTCAACATAACACCAAGGATATAAAAAAATCAAATTGATTGATACTTGTGATTTTTGTTATAATAAAACTTCTTTACTGCAAACCCATATAAATAAAGATTCTGAAAATAAATGTTGCTCTGGAATGGCCAATGAATCTTAATTGTGCATGAATATTAAGCAAGTGTTGAAATCACGCGATAGTAAGAAAATCAAATTGTTAATATTTACATTCCTTTAAACGAAATAAATAAAGTCAAAACTCTTTGCTCTCTTACATCAGTGAAAGTTAATGCCGATAAATGTGAATCAATCCTGAACTCCTATTTCAAAGATTTCTTATAAAATTGTGTCATCAAGCTGGGGATTTTAACATTACAGGATATTATGGACTATGAACTTAGTCCATATCCTCCCAATTCTTTTGAAGCCAAACACGTTTTTCAGAAAGCAGACAAGCCTCAGTTGGCCGAGGCTCTACGTGATTTAAAGAGTCAATCATTTTCTAGTAATGCTGTGATTACAGAATCGATACCTGAATCTGAACATTTTGTTCTTGATGGAAGATCTCTTTGCATCGCTTATCTCATGGAAAAGTGGGATCAACACTACGGCAAAATTGCTGAAGAATATGTTCAATTTCACTTTTTCCAGGTATGCAATGGCTACCGTAGTTTTTGATGGATAAAGTGGTGAGCCCAGTTACGGAAAAGGACAATAACACCAGAGGCGACAACGTAAATCACACCAAGTGGTGCGTTTTGACTCAAGTTTTTTTTTCACTTTTTCAGGGAGAATGGAGGACTTTTTTGTCTAATGGTTGCAATAAACAACAGATGATCAACTGATCTGCGACAAACTGAAAGACAGGGGATGTATTAGTTATCCATGCACATGGAGATGCAGATGTTGACATTGTCAAAGCTAATCTAGTGGCATCTGCAAAACACAGAGACACAACTTTAGTTGGAGAAGACACGGAATTATTTCTAATTCTACTTTTATACTATACAGAAAGGTTCTTTATGTAAAAAGCTCTATTTTCGATCGGACAAACTGAAATCTAAGTATGTTTACGATATCTGTTCTCTGAAAGAACTCCTAGGATGTGAAGTTTCCAGGCAGTTGCTTTTTGTACATGCGTTTACAGGTTGTGACAGCACATCAAGAATTTTTGGTATTGGTAAGAAGGCTCTATTTCAAAAATTGATCAAACGTGACTCTGTCATTAAGTCATGTGTGGCAGTCTTCACCACAGCAGATCAGGAATTGTCCACGATTGTTGATTCTGGATGCAAAACTTTTGTTTCTTTGTATGGAGGAAAAGTTGGGACACCCTGCAACCAAATCAAACACCTTGCTTTCGAAAAAGTATCATCTGCAAAGTCATTTGTAAAACCTGAGAAGCACACACCGCCAACAGTATCTGCTGCCAATGTACCACTCACTACGCACATTTTATCAGATCATTGTGTGGATGGGAAAAGAAGGAATGATGGACCCAAAGAACTGGGGTTGGAAACAGGAAGATAGTTTTTTGTTGCCAGTTATGACAGACCAGAAGCCAGCTCCTGAAAGGCTACTTAAAGTGATTCATTGTAACTGTACATCTGGCTGTTGTAATAAACGTTGCAAGTTGCAGGAATTTACGGTCTTCCATGTACATCCGCATGTGGACCTTGCCAAGATGAATCTTGTTTCTGCATTAAATAATGAAAACATAAAGAAGGGACCCTGACGCAGATGCTGATGACAACCGCCTGCAGACAGTGCTGTATTTTAAACCACAATGTTGTGAGCAGAACACTGGCATAAAGGCATTTAAAATTGTTTTGATGTTAGTATTAACTTTCTGTTTAAGTTGTGTTTCCGCTAATGCAATTATGTCATAATACCGGACCATCTCATAATTAACTTTCCAGCAGAAGATCCTAAACTCAGTTAGTCTCCTAAGGGTGAGGAGGTTGAGGATTTGTTCAGGTTGTTGCAATCACTCATGTTATTCTTTCAGAGGTCATTATGCCAATTTACCTTGGCGTTTTAGTCTCTTGAGGAGGGGAGGGGTTAATGGACTTGAGACTAACCAAGTTAAGTTTTGTGTGGCATCAGCTGATTTTGAGATGGTCCCTAACGTCATGTGTTTATCAGATTTTTTGTGTCACATGGAAATCATAATCCATAACTTATCAGAGTCTATGGGATGTCATATTTTAGTTCATCGAAAGTCAATATTAACCAAATGTTACAAGGTTTGACACCATGTATGACAAGTAGTGTATATTGCATGGCTTATAACTGTGACGTATGATCATGAGGGTGAGGGTGAGGCCTTTCAAATTTCTGGTACCCATGGTATTTTTTCATTCAGATTAATTATGAGGGGGTCAATATTTGGGTTTACTGCAATTTTTACTGTCCTGAACTACAAATCAACATTTTACGTCATTATGACGTAATATTACGTCACAGGCTTGTCCTAATGATGTAATCATTATCTCATTTGAATCTTAGCTATCATATTTATATGTGTTTGTAATACATTTATGGGGTCTAAAACCAGCCATTTAGAAGTTTGCTGTACATTAATTGTTCATCGGCAGCCATCTTGGATATTATGTAATTTTACCACTTTCCGGTTGACCAAATTTGGTAGACTTTTGGGATGTACTTTAGCCCCATACAAACCAAAAATAACCAAAAAAATTTTTCTATTTGCTTTTTGAGGGGTCAAGGATCCTATTTTGACTTGACTAGTTCATAAATGGCCTGTCTGGCATTGAGCATGAACCTTTCTATTCAGTGTTTTTGTTTATATTAATTTTCTAAACAGTTTTTCTATGATTCATCATCGTTAGTTTTGTTACTTGAATCTCCTGTTCAGGCCTTGGGCTGGGCTATTTGGGATACATAAACTTTCTGTCCAGTTCATGGTTTTCAATAATCTTCCATGGTTAATTTTTCATTACGTGAAGTTCCTGTCCAGAGTTTATGCTTACAGGTGTTTTCTATCCAAGTGTATTAGGGTTCTTAATTTTTCTCAATCACAGTTTTAGATATATTTTTTTTCTTTTCATATTAACCAAGCAATTACTATTCCTACATAACACGTAGCATATGAAAAAATATTGATTGTTTATATTTTCATTAATAATAAATATATTTAAAATATGATAAGGATAAATATATCATGAAAATAACAACAACACTGAAGGAATAATCAAGCAGAATCTTTATTTCAGGAAGATAGGAGCAAGTGTTGATGTAATCTTTAATAACATAATCAAAGCCTGCCTAACATAGAATGGCTTCTCCTCGGGAGGCAAGTAAATAGTACGGGCCTTCAAGGCTTTGGCCAATGCTCTAGTTACATCCTAAAGCAGTCATCCCTATAATAGTTTCATTTTCGGTTCAGAATAGTAATCATGAACATCGTGAATTTTATCAAGGCTATTTTCATCTTTACTTTGACTGCTCTTACTTTTAATTGACACTCCTATTGCTATTGTCATGATTGTAATCCTCAGTTTCATAGCTATCTGTATTGGTACTGTTATGCTGTTTTTTTGTTTAATTATAGCAGCTTTTGTTACAATAATGATAAATTGTTAATAACATTGTTAAGAAAACCCAAAACGTTTTCGGCGGATTTCATTTCCTATTAGTTAATCATTGTTAACCGTATAACTTCAAATTATCCCATTTTTAACCATAAAATGTCAAGAAGGTTTTCTAGCTCCTTGAGAAAATTCTCGGTACTAATTAAACTTTCATCCATTTTATAGAGCTTAAAAGAAGATTAGAGAAGTGCAGATTTCACAGAGAAACAACAATATGTCGAATTATTATGTTCTTTCACATTCTACCTTTCAATTAACGTTTTACAAAACCAGTTCATTATAATCATTCACTTATTTAATCATCCCTAGGAAAATATTCTTCCCGAAGACTCAAGTATCTTCCCACTGGGAAGAAAAAAATAAGCTGCTTAACATTATTCAGACTTGCATTAAAGAGAGTTGTTACGCATCAGTTTAAGTTATGACATCGTTTCCACAGCACTGTAAAGCGCTGACATAATAGGACATGGCTGATGATCTCCGGTGCACTTTTATCAGCATTCAGTACCATATTGTTATTGTCTGTTTGAAACCTCAGTGCGTGCTTATTTGCAAAGTAATGCTGATCATCCTTAGCGTTGAATATAAACACCCACTGAAAACTGTATATCGAACTCCAAGCAAACTATTAGTTACTTCTGTTTCATTCATAACCTGGAAAACCGATCATTATAGTGGAAGTTTTCACACACACACACACACACACACACACACACACACATATATATATATATATATATATATATATATATATATATATATATATATATATATATATATATACATATATATATATATTTGTATATACAAAATTGCCTGTTTTAATTTCCATTCTATATGGAAATAAATATTTTATACCAGTGTTGGGGAATTAAAAATATATATGGTTTATATCGAATAAGCAAAGTATATTTATTTTATTTATATTATATATGAATCACCGTGACGTGATAGTTAAAGTTTTCACACACACACACACATATATATATATATATATATATATATATATATATATATATATATATATATATATATATATATATATATATATATATATATATATATATATATATATATATATGAATTAGTTTTTCACATCACCGTGATTCATATACAAACACTAAGATACAAATGTCCTTTAATATCAATTCACTCTACCTCTGAAATAATATTTTCGTATATGTTACCCGAAGGGGAATTTTTAGTTGATAATAAGTTCGTTGTTTCGTGGGCTCGAACCACGGAAGACAAGAACTCAGGACTATGGCTGTGGTTTAAACCTGTTGTCCTCTGTTGGTCTTCCGTGGTTCGAGCCCACGAGATGACGACCTTATTACCAACTAAAAAATTCTCCTTCGGGTAACATATATGAAAATATATTATTTCAGAGGCAGAGCGAATTGATATTAAAGGACATTTGTAGTTTTTCTCACTACATATATATATATATATATATATATATATATATATATATATATATATATATATATATATATATATATATATATATATATATATATATATATATATATATATATATATATATATATATATATATATATATACATATATAATATTATATAATAGTTCTTGATCAAAATAAGAAATTATATATATATATATATCATTATATATATAATGAATATGATTATCTGTTATAAATACTAAAACATAAAACACTATTTATACATGAATATTATAGACTTCCTTCGATCACTTTAATCACAAATGAAATGTTTCAAGGGTATATATATGATTTCGTGTGGCATTAGGTTAATGGCATTTCAATCAAACCAACAATAACTTGTCGTTTGATCGACGCTTTAATATGATCATTCATTTCAGGAACACGAAAATTTTTGGCCAAAACCATTTGTTTATTCTCTTCCTTCTTTCTAAAAATTTGCATACCATCGGGGACTTAATGCCACACCTATAACTTTATTATATGCTTTATTTTATCTTTCGATATTTTTCAGTGAACAGCCATTTATCGAAAACTAAAGTTTCAAAAGTGTTTTTGGGCCTTTTGACTTTCAGTAAACATGTGCTTGAGGATGATTTGATATCAGTAAATGTGGCTAGTGTTATGAGAGAAAATAAATTAGTAATAAAAAAACAGTTATGATCATTCAAAGGTTATTTTGTGTGAATACATTTTGTTTAAATACTCTCTTTTGCATGTTAGAAATTTAATCGTAGTTAATCAATCCATTTGTTTATTATTACTGTCTCCGACCCTGGCCTTCATTCTATGTTCGTTTGATCGTGGAACATCAAAAAAATAAATAAAAAAAAAAAAGCAAATTACAAAAAGAATAAATTCGGTCTGCATCTTATAATTAGTCAAGATTACTGAGGTCAAATCATCCTCAAGTATGACTTGCTATCACTCCTCCTTGCAATGAGACCAGTACGGATTGTATAGCGTACCGCTGTATATGCAGAAAAATGGCGCTGGTATTCATAGCACTGATAAAGAAATAATTTCCTATATTGTTAAAACATCAGGAGCCTAATGAAGAGCACCGTACGAGATGTCCATTGAAGGCAACGTATAAATCAGACTTCTGAGGTTCACATTCTACGTGTTAATTATATCTCTGTATTTCCATGATGCTGTATTTCGTTTAGAAGTTCCAGTGGCAATATTTAATTTCTAACGAAAGGGCGACCATAATTTTGATTATAAATATATGCCACTATGCCATTTCTTATATAATTATGTGAAAATGGTATAGATTCAGCGCCAGTGAGTTCGTTGTGAACTAGCTACTGCAATATCAAAGAACCCCAGCTGATAACGATATTCTTTTTAAAAGCTGGTGTAGCCTACTATTCTACACCAAGGAACTGAAATCATAGAGTCATTTGAACATCAGAGATTAAGAAGCACTGGGAACAAGATTAGCTTATAACAAAGGCATATTATTCCTAAGTATCGTGGATTATGTTGGGTTTTACATAGTATTGGGAGACGTATGTCGGTCTGCAGAGCAAAAATCTGAAAATCCAAGGGCCAAGGTGAATAAACGTTGAAAAAATGAACAGTGTGTGTATTACTTATAAAAAAATTACATTATGAGATAGATAAACAAGCAACAAGACAAAGCAGTGTTAATTTTCCGTAATGGATCAAAGATGAATTATGAAAATTTTCATAATTTTATCAAAATCACAATGGAAGTAGTGTTTTACTTTATAATGGGAGGCTGTAGGTTACAATAATTTTAATTTATTGTCTAGTCTATTTCTCGTCCTTCCTTATTTGTGCCTTTTCTCATGCACTGTCTATCTAAAACGATAATTAAGTTGAAGATTTATTTTAATGAACGAGTTAAGAATAACAAATTTAGACGAGTACTAAAATATTACAAGTGAACGCTACTATTAGCATCAAACGATCGTGTCATTAGGCCAACAGCCATTAAGCTGGGTGAGGCCGAAGCCAGTGCTGCTCAGATCTAATGGATGATTAAAGGAAATCGATCACGTCTTTGATATTAAACAGATGTCTCTACTTCGCCCTCTGTGGGAAGAGAAGGATTCCTTGAGAGCAGCTTTTCATTTTTGGGGTTAGATTTTTTTTCATAATTTTAACTTAACAAGAACGCTGGTTCAAATATTTCTCAATTATTACCCGAATCAAAGGAAAAATATTGGAAATTTTACTGTCACGTTATCATATTTACAAAGCATGATTTTAATTTTTTTTATTATATAAGGTACTGATGTTATCACTAGTATTAGTTAGGACGGTTACGCGTGTGCATTCTATTGACTCTTTAGTTGTAAGCCCCCAAGGGCTACATGGTTTTGCCATTGACAATGGTTTGAGCGATATACTGTCATAGATGTCGGTTAACCAAGCTATGCCTGAATGAATCAACTTCACTCCTGTTGGAAGGATCACTGCTGGTCAGCGGAACATGCAGGTCTCTTCTCAGTTTTCTATTGATGATTAGGAAAATCTACAATTCGTTGGAGAGGATGTTTATGCATCACTTCTGCAATTATCATGGGGTTGTGGAATTACCACCTGTACCAGAAGTTACTACGTTGCTGCCGTTGAAGCAAATGGAGGGCATGGACTATGTTGAGTGGATAACTAATCACTCTGCCGTCCTACCATGTGCGCAGGTGCGTTATTGATCATCATGGCCATCATGGTTGGGAGCCATTGTTCTCAAGGGTGGCAGTTTTGCTGCTTGAAGGAGAGGCAGAAATGACAAGTGCAGATGACAGTGGAGCATAAAACTGCACCATAGGGACTTCAGGTTGAGGGTGACCTGCAAGATAGGTGGGCCAAGCTCTGTGTACAGGTATTGGTGTACATGTTCACGGCACACATGTTCCAGTGTTTAACAAACCTCGTAAGTGGGAGTATGTGTTTGTTAATTCAGCTCTCAACAATTCATTCACCTGTGGAAGTCAGCAATTGATTGACCTGAACAGTGTTTGGGGGCCACTTGGATACAGCCTCACGTGTCAATGATGAGAAATTTCCTTCAGTATAGTATGGAACTTCTTGGTCTGGTTATAATCAGATACTGGAGCGTGTGAACGGGTACGTGAATCTTTTTGTAAGTTACGAAATTACTAAGTGAGACGAGGTTGTGATGGATTTTTTGCTCTAGGTGACGATCCAAACGTGTTAAAAGATGTGTTGGACACACTGGGAGTTTTCCCACAGTTCCATTCGCCAAGAGAGTAGGGACCTTGGGAAAATTACTCTTTTGTATTTTTATGAACTTTCCTTTGCTGACTGAATTATGTTTTTTTATTTTTTATCCTTTAACATTTATCTCATGTAGTTGTGTGTGTTTGTAAACTGGAGAACAATAATTTATAATGGATGTGGTTCCTTCTGCTTTGTACAGAAATGTTTCAAGTGAGGTGAAACCATAAACTGGCATATAGCCCCTTGTGGGGATTGAAACTGGGGCCAAAGTGATTATGTTTTTTTACAGACCACAGACTACAGTGTTAATGTATTAAATCTTTTAGCGAACTATGTGCTAGCCTGTGGAAAGTTATACCCGGTGCAGGTGGCATTTATGTTGACGTTGGTGGTTTCCGCAGTTAGATACAGCGGGTATCTGACACGTTCATTTGTGCCTTCTGATCATGGCCAAAATGCATAGAGACAATGTGACAGATCGATGGAAGCGTTGTGAACCTGACGGTGTTGTTACGCTTCTGGGGAGGGATTTTTAATTGGGTGCTTGCATGTGTGCACTCTCTTTCTAATGGTATATTATGAGAGGAATATACAATGGCCACTGACTTTGATTTGCGGCTAGTGTGATTCACTCTTTGTGCAGGTTTTAGATGTTATGGTAGCTTTGTGTTCCTGTCAAACTACCTTGTTGAATATTGAGAAAGAAACGCAATATGTGTCATCGGAAATTCAAACTCAGGTTAAGGCAGTGGTTGCCGCTTCTAAGGGGAATTTTGGGAGATATTGTACCTCTCGGGTGTTTAGAATCACCTTTAATGAATTCAGTATATCTGTATGGTTCTCAGGTAATTTTTACTGGGAAGAATTTGTATGGGTAGTATCTTAAAGTTAGTGTACCTGATAGGGGTTGATTGTGGAAATTCCAGTTAGTAACTTGGAATTGTTTCATAGTTTCATCATATGACCTTTCCTCAGTGGTTTTAATGGTTCAGTAATAGTATGTGATAGTGAGGAGACTAGTACCTTTTGGGTTGGCTGTCGACATGACCGACTTACGTTATACACCACTTCCTCGCAGCAGCACCTTAAGGAATGACTTCCATGAGCCTCAACTGACACAAGTTGGATAGGGGGCCGTCTAGATTAATTGTGACCTTTTTATTTTGTTTGGTGACCAGGGTGTTAGTCACTAGTATTGGTTGGTCTAGAATAATTAATTTGATTATTTGTGAGTCTGAATTTCCTCTAGTTATGATTTCCATTTTTAGGAAGTGTGAGTCACTCCATTTCATGGCCGTAGCTTTTACTGAAATACTTTCGTTAAATTTTCAAATAAAGTCTAGTTTTTATCTGGGCTTTTTATTCCAGCAGGCTTTTGTCTGAGGATAGATACAGGGAGAGGAGTCGACGAGAGAGAAAGAATGTGCTGACCCAACGCTGGCCATTGCTACCGGAGTCTTAGGGATGTAAGATGATTTGACACCGTTCTTAAGATAGATGTAGAAAGAGATTATGACCCTATCTGACCTTGTTCCACGACATAACAAATGGACTTTGTGTATTTTTTTGTAGGAAGGGGGAGTTAGTTCCTATTTTCTATGATGTCTTGTAACACTTTTATTCCATGGATATAGGGTAAATGGGATTAGAGATTTACCACGCATGATTTTTCATTTACTTTGTATATTGTTGTGCTTGCAAAATAAATGCCTAATTTTTATATTCTGGGGTTTGATTTATACACATCAATTCAGAAATAGTTTGTCATAAAATTCATGAGTGCATCTGAGAGAGAGAGAGAGAGAGAGAGACACTCAGCAAGGGAGAATGCCGGCCAGTGCTAACAAGACTTCTTTGCAGTCTCTTCAAGGTAGGTGAAATAAAATATAACACGGCCCTTGAGGGTGTAACACATGTATGTCAAATAAACAGCGTATGGTTTATAGATGTGGGATACATGAACGAAATATTACATTCAAATTTCCAGAGGCATACAAATGACACGTGCACGCTTTTCTTTCTCATAACTTGTTTCAGTGGATATCATTTGAAATATGAACAAATTGTCTTCAGTGGATATAGATTTCTTGTCCAGACATCAATTTCTTGTCCAGCAATTTTCCCAAAACTCCAATGCTTATTTAAAAAAAAAAGCCAAAGATAGAGGAGATTCTTTGCTCTTGAAATTCTGCTATATTCATAAGGTTTCATTAACTCAACCATTCTCCAGCACCTCTCGAGCCTTAGCAATATAACTAATTCTCCGAATATTTTCATCGATATATTTCACTGTCAATGCAGTGTCTGTATCCATCACGCTATATTGCGTCTCCTTCCTCTCCCAAACTTTAATTTCTCCTGCTCGACAGCGGAGTTGATTTATTTAAAGCACTGGCTGCTCTCCCTAACTGTTTTGAAGTGTTGGACAAGTGCTTTGTCTACATTTTGAATGACAAACACTTTTCTCTTCTAAATCGTTGCATTTATAAACGATTTTAGATTTAGTTTTCTCTATTCTCAGTAAAAACAAATTTTACAATTATAATTTGAGCTAATTTTTTTTTCCTATACGGGAGGAAAATAGTGAGATCCATAGGATGAGGAGGAAAGAAAAGACAAATTTTACTGTGCTCATCTATCGTAAGTTGAGCACAATCTCTGGGAAAATCTTTGGGCTCTGGACGTCATATTGAATTACTTTCTTGATATACCAAATATAGCTTGGGTATCACACGATATACCTGAACAGTTTGACATGTCTGTATAATCATAAATATCTCCCCTTGCATATTAGTCGCCTGAATACCTTTATCAATATTTCTATTTCATGATACTGAGTACGGAATAATAGCTTTTACAATTCCAGCGCTATTACGATGTCACTTAGAAAGATAAATTCTTAGCATGCCTTCCATTACATTACTAGCGAGAAAGGTATATTATAGCGAGAAAGGAATTAAAGGTTTAAAGAGTTTCACTTATTTACCATATAAAGGCATTCTAAGTGGACATAGCAAACAAATTTAGTGAGAGCTCTAAATAGGAGGTCAATACCTAGTTGAAAGTGTACTTTCCAGAGAGATCTAAGGATACTCGATAATTGGATTGGAATAGCACGCTGAGAACCCCGTTTATAAAATATACGGAAGGCGAGAACCTAACTTTGAGAGATGTTTCTTCTCTCCAGATATTCAATGATATTCATTAGACTATTGGGATTTCGAAGTGACACTAATATACCAGTTATAAGAACAAACGAAGATTGACTAAAGGTCCCACATTTCAAGCCGTAATTGTTAGATGACCTATACGTACAAGAATGCGGATACTAAAGAGTCGCATTCAGTCCCTCGTGGATATAGTGGATGGTTTCAAATTGGAGAAAGGGAGGAGTAAGGATATACAAATGACATTACCTGACCCTTCAAGTGCAAATGTCGCGGATCGAATAACAATCATTATAACGATTGATAAAAAAAAGAAAAAGAAAAAAACTCAGGTACGGAGTATTTAGGTTCCAGTTTCGTTTATGACTTTGGTGGACGAACTGCTAATGCCCTTGATTCTCATTTGAAAGACCGGGGTTCGGTCCCGAATGAGGGACAGAAATTTATTTCTGTGGAACACGTTCCCATGTTTTATTTCCACGCACACACACACAGATATATATATATATATATATATATATATATATATATATATATATATATATATATATGGAAATGGGAATGATTGAATAATCACGGTATGTGTTTCACAGAATACTACGGGGTTTCTCTCATTACCACCTGAGTTCGACGGGCGAAATATTTGCATAAACTCGTGTTGTACCTGAGATATATATATATATATATATATATATATATATATATATATATATATATATATATATATATATATATATATATATATATATATATATATATATATATATATGTATATGTTTATACATATATGCACTCATATATACAGGGTGCAACACGAGTTTATGCAAATATTTCGGGAAATGAGAGGAGTAATTCTAAGTAGAGAATGTTCTATAAAGATATTCATTTTAAGTCTTCGTTTGTCATTGAGGGAAATTCTTAAAATAGCCGTTTATATATGGGATGCCGGAGTATTCAAGGATATGGGGGGATGGGGGAGGGGAGGGTATGGAGTGATTGGGCTGATGTGAATAAAGTACCTCCAAATCAAACGTATTATTTAGATGTTGAGCAAAAGAAATAAAAATATATGTATCATTAAACCCTCTCCCTCTCCATCAATGGCATTCATTGAGCACCGATAAAAAAAAAAAAGTAATCTTAACTGAAACTCCCTTCTGTTAAAGGTAGGCCTATCCATTAGACACAAATCAAAGATTTAAAATAAATTACTGAAAATCCGTCCCTCTCCTGCAAAAGTATTCATCAAACACCAGTCAAAGGAAAAATTCATTAATGAAAATGCTTTCGTCTTCATCAAATAAAAAAAAAAAAGGATGAAAGCATTATTAAAAAGCCCTTCCTGTCAAAGGTAGCCTATCCATACAGTAATCGAAAGAGATAACAAACGGATATTATAAAAAATATTGCTTTTCCTTGTCAACATGACTGCTGTCACAATCATTCATTCAGCATAGGCGAAGGCCTACTCATGGCTCCTGATTCAACAATTCCATGACGAGGCGGCAGGGCAGAGCACGCTACAATTCAACGCTTAAAGCCAAACAGTAGGCTACTGCTGCAAGCAAATCATTAAAATTATATTACGTGATATCTGTTTACAAGTGATTTACTATTTGAAAGGACTGTAGTGCTACATTGTTCAATAACTTTTGAGAAAAAGAATCATAATTAAAAAGCTAGCAATCAGCTTGCCTAATAGTCTTCTTTACAGAAAACTCCTAGCAATCTACCTACCCCCACATCCCAGGGTACTCCGACCTCCCATCAACCTCCCTCCCCCGAAAGCAGTGTTCATGATAAACGGGTTTTCTAAAACTTCACCTCGTGAACAAACGAGCCTCGAAATGCATATCTTTATAGAACATTTTCTGCTAAGAATTATTTTTCTTTCATTTCCGGAAATATTTTCATAAACTCGTGTTACACTGTGTGTACACACATACACACACACACACACACACACACACACACACATATACATATATATATGTATATATATATATATATATATATATATATATATATATATATATATATATATATATATGTATATATATATATATTATATATATATATATATATATATATATATATATATATATATATATATATATATATATATATATATATATATATATATATATATATATATTTAAATCGATCAAGGTGGGGCGTGGGCATGAAAAATATTACGATAATATTACGCCGAGTCATAGAAAAAGGGTCAATTGTACGTCCCCCAAATATCGTGTAGCCTATTGCTTGGAAGTTACGACCTATCGTACTCAGAGCTATCAAGATACAGCTAAAGAAATCAGAAGGTGAATGCTTACAAATGCTATCGATAAGAAAGCAACAGTGAACAAGCCGCTAATTAAAAGGATTACGTGCTTTTAAAAAGGGAGGTAATACAAAATAGAACGAAAGGAAGATACAACTGATAAAGAAAAACGAAAGACAAAAAAGTTAATAAGAATCAAAGGGATAATTATAATCTCGTTTGATTCATGTATGTGAAATCTATGGCAGCGTGGGTAATACCCTTTCAATTCCTCAGCTACGATGGTGGAAAAATATTGATATGGAACTCGGAATAAAGGCCGGTTTCCTTGAATGTATCGGGAGTTAGTGAATTTATTAAAATGTGAATGGCCACTGTAGAACACTCTGTTAGCTCTAAAGAATGTACTGATGTGACTAATGTTATGCAGACTCATATGGCTACTAACCAGATGTTATCTGATGACCGTTATAGTTAAACGAAATACAACCAACATAACTATATGTAGATGCTTGCCAGCTTTGCATGAGACGTTAACAATAAACACCGTGCAATACGTATTCCATTATACTCTGTATAAGACGTATATCATAAAACAAAACAGTCTTCTGCACTAATAGACTCACCGTCTGGAATATGCATTATTGAAAGAACAATAAACATATTAATTAATAATGGAATTATTTAGAATAACATGGCTGGAATGTCTTATATCTATTTCACTGAGCCGCCAGATCTATTCAAATCATTGTTAACTGTAAATCCAGTTTATATTTCTGAGTAGAATAATGCAGGTATATGTGTTTTATCTTTAGCTACTAAAGATATTGAGTATTCTTAAAATGTAGAAATATTGTTAGGAAACTTAGAGAGAGAGAGACGCACTTTTTATTGTCAAATGTATAAAAAAAAATGCCTGTGTTCAATGCGGCCGTATTATGGATGGGAGACCGAGCGCCGTAGGCTAAGCTAGACCTAGCCTACGGTGAGCATACTGGGTAGGCACAAACATTGTTGCTAATAATAAAATAGTAAAAAACAAGACTGATAATTACAGTAAATTGTGTTACTAATAATAAAATATTGAAAACTTACGAAAATTGTTCATGATACGTCGGCAGTTAGCCTGGCAGCCATTTGTCGCGGTAGCACATAAACGATGTTTATTTATGGTAAATTTCATACAGAGTCCATTCTTTATTCCAGTATACATTCACAATATTGTATTTCATGAACAGAATCATACATTTTCCTTACAAAATCACTTTAAAATATCTGTCAATAAATGTAGGATGAAACATATTAAATTTTTTTTTTTTTTACACAAAACATCCTTGTAAAATAGGGTTGGTGAGGGTCCTAACATACCAGTGGAGCAATAATGGTAAAAGATACAGCCGTG
Organism: Macrobrachium rosenbergii; assembly: GCF_040412425.1. Classification (NCBI taxonomy): domain Eukaryota; kingdom Metazoa; phylum Arthropoda; class Malacostraca; order Decapoda; family Palaemonidae; genus Macrobrachium; species Macrobrachium rosenbergii. The sequence continues at coordinate 10,984,313 of NC_089764.1, forward strand.
TGGGTGCCTTTCGGGGTTTGTTTTTTGAAATAATGAATTTTAAAGGTACAGTGGGCCATTCAAAGTTGCCCCCAAAATTCAAATTTCCTGATGCTCAGGTACGGGCTGCTCACTGCATTAAAAGAGACGCCGTTTTCTTAATGTGTGTGAATAGCAAGTGGCGTTCGGAGAAGCTGGCTGACTTTCTGTCAATTATCTCTCTATGAAACGTTTGTTTGTTTGTTTGCACACTGGAGCACACGATCAAGTGTTAATTTAGCTGTGTCCTCCCCTCCCTTTCCCTCTTCCATCTCCCTACCCGTTACTCTTCCCTCCCCCTTCCCCTTCCAATTCCCTTCCCTCCCCGAGCACAAGATCAAGTGTTAATTTTAGCTGTGTTCTCCCACTCTCCTTCCCTCTTCCCTCCCCCTCCCTTCCCTCTTCCATCCCCCTCCTAGTTCTTCGTTGGAGGGGTGGATAGAGCTGTCGCCTGGCGCGCCGTTGGCCCAGCGTTCGACTTTCCTACCCGGCTAATGAAGAATTAGAGGAATTTATTCCTGGTGATAGAAATTCATTTCTCGTCATAATGTGGTTCGGATCCCACAATAAGCTGAAGGTCCCGTTGCTAGGTAACCAGTTGGTTCTTAGCCACGTAAAATAAATCTACTCCTTAGGGCCAGCCCTAGGAGAGCTGTTAATCAGCTCAGTGGTCTGGTAAAACTAAGATATACTTTTTTTTCCATCCCCCTTCGCTCTTCCATCCCCTCCCCTCCCCCCCTCCCCTCCCCCCTCACCCTCCCCTCTCCTCCCCTTCCCTCTTCCCTCCTCCTCCCTTTCCTTCTTCCATCCCTCTTCCCCTCCCCTTCCCTTCCCTTTCCCTTCCTTCCCCAAGCACAAGATCAAGTTTAATTTAGCTGTGTCCTCCCACTCTCCTTCCCTCTTCCATCCCCCTCCCCTCCTCCTCCCCTTCCCTTACCTCCCCTACCATCCCCCTCCCTCTTCCCTTTCCCTTCTCCTCCCTTTCCTCCCCTCCCTTCCCTCTTCCATCCCCTTCCCCTTCCCTTCCCTCTTCCATCCCCTCCCACCCCCTTCCCCTCCACATTCTCCTTCCCTCTCTTTTATGCAAATGCGCACCTTTGCAGATGCTCTGTATTCGGGGTTCTTACTTCATGTGCATTTGCTTGGTTAGTCTTATCATGCGAGTTCTTTGAGTTTGGGATGCGCCATTTTCTGTCTCCTTTCAGCCGAAGTCATATTTACTTGTGGAATACGAAATGTTACTTGAAATGTCTGTGAATAAGATTCACATGCTGTACATTAAAGAATTTTTCGTCCCCTGTTTCAATATAGCAGTCAAAAAGATGAATAAGTTTGCCTGTAATGTGTTTGTTCGTGCATTTCTTACTGACGCTTCTTTGTGACCTGATTTACGTATTTATATCCTTGATAACATTTCGTTATTTGTATGATGTTCAAGAGGCAAAGTTAGTTTGTGGACTAATTATTTAAATATTTAGGTTGCCGTAAGACAAAACATGAGCGGAATATAATGCTGTTCTTTATAAGAACTCTTTATTTTCATAATTAAAGTAAGACCCTGATAATCATTTTTAATTATGATTTTTTTTACATTAAATAAATTCTTGATATTAGTATTTATTCTGATGAATAAGAAACTCAGCTACAATATATGCACTATAAACATCATTTACAAGTTCGTTTGAGCCTAGCAAATGTTGTATATTTAGTCTATTTCTTGGAAATTTGCATTAAAAAAGTAGCCTGAATTCTTGGTATTTTAAGAAAATCTAAAAATGGCTGTGTTTCATTTATCTTAGTGAAGT
>NC_089764.1:10993635-11006135 GCF_040412425.1 Macrobrachium rosenbergii
GTTAAAAAAAAAGATGAATGGAATAAGTATTCCGTTATACAGAATAATTTTTTACATGAAATATAAGAATATGCCAGTAGAATATAAGAACTGTCACCTGTAATATTTCTGATTTTAAGAGAATCATAAGCATTATGATATCCTGCAATCATAAATATAATATAAAGTAACTGGATTCAGATACTCTTGTCTGAACAGTTTTCTTTAGAGAATTTTATTCTAAATATAGCAGATTAATGTAGGCACAAAAATTTCAAATGAATAGGAGGAAAATATAATGACAGTGATTAAAAGGGTTATTAAGAGAGAGAGAGAGAGAGAGAGAGAGAGAGAGAGAGAGAGATTTAAAAAAAGAGTATGCAAGAAGCAGGAGGGGAAGTTCCTGTACTTTCTCCAGGATTTTCATTTTCCCACAGAGATGCGAAATGTCATAATATTGGTGACCCTCTAAGAGTTAAAAAAAAAAAAAAAAACAAACTTTGAACCCTTCGAAGACAAACATGAAATGAACTTTTTCTTTTCGGAAAAAGCTTGATGGTGCGAGGGCTTGTGATCAAAATAGTTACTCTACTGTCTTTCCCTGCATTTTTTGCCATTTTCCCGGGTTCCCCCTTTAATACGAAATTTGCTTCCTTGTCTCTCTATCCCTCAGGCGTTCTTTCTTAACTTCTTTTCCGCTTCTTGCAGTTTCCTGTCAGCCTTGCAAATGCAGGGATATTCAATAATTATTCAGTTACTTCAAACTGCATATTTTCTTCTACTTGTTGCGGACACTTAACTGACATTAGTTATTTGAAATCTTGACAATTTGATGTAATCCAACCAAACCTATTTTTACGCGTTTGCTTCCGTAGTTATATTTCATCTATTATCTAAACGAAATGATTTTCTTAAGAATGTTATGAACAATTTTGTAGCGAATTTTCCAGCAATATTCAGCATTACCTTGTACTGTATCATGTCCTTCATTGTAATCTTTCTAGATCAAGAAACGCAGCTAATGTCTCTCTCTCTCTCTCTCTCTCTCTCTCTCTCTCTCTCTCTCTCTCTCTCTCTCTCTCTCTCTCTCTCAGACACACACACACATATACATTCACACAATGACATTCTGCCCTCTTTTGAACTTACTTGACCTTTTGCAAATATCATATATTTTGAATAGACTTACCTTAACTATTCAAACTGAAGAGATCTCCAGAATCTAAAATTAAATCTGTTTCATCGATTCTATTTTTGTTCGCCCAGAAATGTCTGAACTCTTAAAGTAATGGCGCATTTCCAACGCTGTAACTAACTCGGTCTTAACAGTATGTACAAGAATTACGAGAAATAAGAGACATTGTTTCAATCTTGGGATAGATTTTCTTGACAGTATATTCGAGATTGGGAATTTTTCCTTCAACGTTTACATAAATGGTAAAATAAGTCTTCCTAAAATTAAACCAACAATGCTGATTCAGACAGGTAATTTCAAAACTACCATAACATAGTAAGCAATAATTAAAAAAAAATCGCATATAAAGGATTTTAAGAAATTACTATTTGACACCATAAAGAAATAATAAAAGATGAGTGACGTGTATTTTCAGCATTACACAATAGACTTTAGCACTAAAAATTTCAGTCATAACGCCTTTATGCTAGCAACAGAATAAAAATAAATAAATAAACACTGCAAATGGTACATAGTTTATACCAAGAACAAATTTCCCAATGCCCCACGAAAAAAAAAAATTACTTCAAAATATAATGGAAGTTTCACAAGAAAATTAAAACGACTAACGCTTCACTAAATAAAAAGGAATAAATTAATAATGGAAGGCCTTTTCATGGCATAATGTGGCCATTGACCTCGGTAAACAGATTTAATTTTAAAACAGGTAACTTTTTCAGACTTTTAAACCCAAAATAGTTTTAATGAATTATAGGAAAGGGGCCATGACAGAGGATGCCTCGTAATTCTTCATGTATTTAGTTCACCCACAGATTTTCTTTCTGCTAATTTTTGTATTATCAATTAACGATTAACTTTACCTCCCTTGTCGGATATTACCAGCTGATTTAAAGAACCTATTACAAATAATTACCCGAGTGCAAAATAATAAACAGCCATATTGAAGATTCCATTAAGACAAATTTTAGGTAAAATTTTGGGTACTACGAAAACTTTGAGGGATGAGTAATTAATGATGTTTTAAAAATGTTTACAAGAGTCTTCTTTAAAATTGGCCTTTTTCTCCTAAGAGTCATTAACTTATCAAATTATAATGAGAGAACATTTTAGTTTTAAAAAAGAAAAATCACATTACCGTTTCCTGGTAGCAATTGTTGATAACCACGAGGGCGATCGCATGTTGAAAATACTTCTCTAAATTTTTTGGGACTAGTCTTAAACTCAGGTCATTTTCAAAGCACAAAAAAAGGGATGGGATGCTATATATCAGAGATAAAAAGGTTGGAAATTATATTTCAGAAATAAAAAATTTGTTGTGCAAAAACTAGGTTTACTTATGATTTTCTTAAAGTCAGAATTGGTCAGATATTCCTGATAATGCTAATGAGAAATAGACTGATAGTTCCTTATGGTGACAGGTTTTGTATTTCCTTTTCACGGAATTTAGACATGGCATACACCAATATCAATATGTTTATTCACTCTTCCCGTCCTTCAATTATGTTCTGCGTAACTGATTAGAATATTTGCGCCGATATTTGAGGCTACTTTACAAGTTTTAGATCTGAAATCTTGTTTTTTAAGGGTGGTGTAAAGTATATTTATTTTTATTTATTTATTTAGATAGTTATTTAGTAGTTTGTCTATTTATTTACTTATTTATTTATTTATCTATTTGTTTTCTACAAAGATGTTCGCAGATTGTTATTCAATAGTATGTTTCCTAATACTTCACGCTATACTTATTCTGTTCTTTTTTTCTCTCTCTTACTGCCATCACAATATGTACAGTAACACCTTACTATGCTTGTTAGTGTACTTGAGATTATTCCAGAAAAATATGCAGTCAGTAGGAATAATAATCGTAATATAAACAGTAAAATATCAATAAGAGTAATACGATATATCCGACTCAGAAGTCTGTAAACAGTTTAACTGAAGACTAATAAACCTGTGAAAGGTTGCATAACTTCTGACATAAACTGTACTGCCGGGTGCAAAGTAATTGCTGATGATTCTGGTACGAGAATCTCTCAAAACTCGTGGGTATATATAAGCAGTAAACACTTCAGTGAAACAATTATATGCAAGCAGTTCAGTTGCTTGCTTCGCTATCGTTTGACAAAAATTTTATTTCAGCAAACTTATTTTCTTCTGCGCTTCTAAGGCGTTCTTCGTCTATACAAATGAGTAATATTACTGCCACTGCTATTTTTCTTAGTCAGCAAACGTCCGTATTAGATACATATTATCCATATATCAGTAAAACTGTCTGAACATCGACATTACACATCAAATTTTACACGGACTGAATCAGTAGTAATGGATAAAATGTATATATATTTTCTTATGCTTATTTGCAAAAAAAGAGTAAATCATAAATGTTTATTTGTTGAAAATACAATACTCCACATTGAGAAACTGTGCCAAATTTTTGGCATTTTCATATCATGATATAAAGATATTAAAAATTACATTGCCCTAATGAAACTGACCCAGAAAGAAAATATTGAGATGAGAGAAGAAAAACAATTTCGTTTGAAATCAGATTTAATAAATAGATTAAATGGCATGATATGACTGCATGCATTTATCAGTTTGCAAAACGTTTTCATCATATAAATAAAATATTTAACCAAAGACATGCGCTCGATTCACTCAAGGGTCGGGTCGGGTTTCATGTTGCCTTCTCAATACCTTTCTCGGATGCTTATTATCCATTGCCAAACCACTTCCGGGATTTCTTCGTTTTCAGAAAATCTTACCCGGATTATGGGAATGATTTGCTTATAATGAACTTACGTACATACATGCACACACACACACACACACACACACACACACACACACACACACACACACATATATATATATATATATATATATATATATATATATATATATATATATATATATATATATATATATATATATATATATATATATATATATTATGATAGTATTAAATATATAATCAAAATATAGGCTAACACTTAAATGAAAGACCAGATGTAAATGTATAATTAGAAGAGTTTGAGAGTTTATTTTCAACTTGCACAAGGAGACTGACTGTGTTAAACAAATTTTGTTTGTGAATCCTTTCTATTTACAAGTTAAGTAACTGCTCTGCCTGTACAGTTATCAGATTTACGAAATTCACAGCACCAGTAATAAGAATCGTTTGTTTTTATCCTTCACCATCAAATATCCACGTACGTTGAGTTTATCTTTTCCTTTTTGTGAAAAAATCTTTCACAAACTTTTTCCATTTCTATGGGAGGTTTAGAAATAAAATCGATTTTAAAATTGTATTCGAGGTTTAGACTTTCTCAAAAGCAAACTGAATAAAAGTGTAGTGTAAGAAGGAGGAGATAAGAATTACAACGCTAAGCTACATGGGGAAAATCCGTGATTGACATTAAATACATAATTATGGTTAAAGGGAGTTAAATAAAAGTAAGAGGGTGGGCTATACGGGTATGCAAAAAAGAGGCGATTTTATATTTTACTTTTGGAACACAAACGCGTTATTAACATACTATTAATTAATACTTGTTGCCTTTAAACAATTACCATCTTAACTAGGCAAATGTTCGACACACACAAACAAATAAACACAAACATAAGCATATATATATATATATATATATATATATATATATATATATATATATATATATATATATATATATATATATATATATATATATATATATATATATATATAATATCTTGGCCTTATTATATATACATATACATATATATATATATATATATATATATATATATATATATATATATATATATATATATATATATATATATATATATATATATATATATATATATATGACTTTTATCACATGTGTGATTCATATGTACATGTATGTATGTACAAATGTATTTATATATATAATATATATACTTATATATATAATATATATTTTATATATATATATATATATATATTTGTATAGTTGATATACAAGTATTCTTTATCCCGTGGGCTCGAACCACGAATACAAGGCCTGATTAAGGCGTCCACTTTTTCCTGGGAGTTCTTGTGCTATTTTGGTATAAAATTTTATAATAACGGACAACTGAACTTATTTCAATAAAATTCCCCTTAGCAAGGTCAGTACTATATTGGGAAAATATATTATTTTATATATATGCCTAATGAATTTGGTGTGGATAAGCCTAAAGGAGGTTTTTCGATCAAAAACTAAGTATCAGGATCTATACTTATTTTATAAACAAGTAATTGTATATAAATATAGATCAGAGATATATATATATATAGTAAATGGATACATACAAATATATACAAATAGGTTTATATAAAATATATATATACTAATGTTCAAAATGAATATATATATATATATTATGAAATCAGTATATAAATACGTTTGTGTGTAAATTTGTGTGTAAAACCCCGTATAAAGTATTGGAAAATAAATAAATAAACTATATATATATATACCACGATACAGGAGGGTTATAGAATATATATATATATATATATATACACACTATATATTCAATTATCTTTTAAGGTCTTAGGTCATGTTTATACTGCCTGGTTTACATTTGTTTTTTTGCCTGGAATATCACAATGCGCTATTTTATGTAAAAGTTTTTTATAATTAAAGGGAACTGGTGTTCAATAAATATGTCTCAATTCATTGACAAGGTTGGTACTATGATTGGGAATAATAATATTTTATATATGAGACTAATAATTTTTGAATGGATAAGCAGTTACGAAGGTGTTTTTTCGTTAAAAAGTAAGTATCATTTAACTTTATTTTCCCTAAACAAGTAGGATAATTAACTAAACTTATAGGTCAAAGATACTTGAGTTTGATTGTTCTAGTAAATTGGAAAAACACAGGCATAGACTAAGAATTTTTATAAAAAAATTTTCCTATAAATGTTCAAGATGAATCTGTTACTTAATGATACCTCAGAACCCTACATTTCAGTATTTTAAATTGCGTTTATTCGCTTATATTTACTTCCTCAAAACCGGTATAAACTATTGGAAAATAAAGCAAAATAAACTGTTCTGCAAAGTTCTACAAAACCCTTGTAATACAACTCAAGGAGGATTAAGAACAACGTTAAAGGAAAGTAATTATTGAACGACTGAGAAACTAATAAGATTGTGAAAGGTCTTAGGTCTCTGTTTCGTTTCACATTTGTGGTTTAGATTTGGTTCGTAAATCACTGATAATTATATTCCCTGGTAATAAAGTTACCAGCCTTTTAAATCTAGAGCTGTTTGTCTTTTGAAACATTTAAAAAATTCGTTCTCTCAGTAGTACGTTGGCGGGCCGTTGGTTTTGCAATGCGTTAATGAGACTAAAGCATATTTTAATCCCACAATAGTTACTTTGGTAACACACACTTCTTAAGACCCTTTGTATTTAATGTATATTGTATTATCGTTATCTTAGGGCAGAATAATTAACTAAACTATTTTTAATTCAGTAAACTTGTAAGTTTGAATGTTTGCCAATTTTTGATTCATAACACAGGCGTACCCCCAGAATTCCTATCTAAATTCAGTAACGTTACATCTTAATTATAAAAGATTCTATCTTAGGGCAGACACTCTGTTGACTTAATGCATGTCTTTTTGACATTACATCTCCTTCGCTATCGTTTTAAATTCCTATCTTGCTTGGATTCGTGCTTGTAGCCACTTCCTCAGTAATGACAATTTCAACATTTGGAAGAAGCAAAGCATAATTTCCGAAATGAGGATGATAAATTGAAGTAGAGTTTATTTAGTTACTAAGTCTGTAATAAGACCCCCGTTTAAAAAGATGCACTTCACCCCAATGTTACCCCTAAATCAAAGTAATTTAAAACCCCCAGTGCTTTCTTTTCCAGATTGTGGAAACATATCCAAGTTCTGTACTGTTCTTTTCAGGCATTTCAGAATTTGAGAAGAATGTTTCATTGACATATATGTAATTATTGGAACAAATGTATATTAAAAGACAAACGAATAAATATTGAAACATAAATATAGGGGATAGACAGGTTGCAAAATGTATCTTTTCCAAAATGCAAAAAACAAGATGTTAAATCAGTAAAGGTTGAGCATTGTTTCATAATTATAGATTACATATTTAAAGTTTTGTTTCTGGAGCTGCTTTGAAAAACTCTGAATGACAACGTCCTCGTTTCCATACACCCATCTACCGATTTCGGGTCTCCATGACTCTCTCTCTCTCTCATTTCTCTGGATCACACACAAACAAACACGCTACTGGGCTTCCTCTCCCTTTCCTGTTAAAAAATTTGCATTCATTAACTTTGCCCAGCATTTTTGACATTTTATATTTCAGTCCTTGGTTTCTCAGAAAACAATCCTATCTGGCTGAACTTGGGCTTAAACATGTTGGAGGATTTTTTCATCTCGCGACCTTGAACACTATGGATTAGGGATATTTGGTTTGTCATTTTGGACATTCATCCCTTCTCACCCCTATGGCTGTTTTGGGCTGAACTTGGACATTTAAAGGGCATTTGAGTGTCACCAGTGATTTAATCCCACATTTTTCTTTCCAGATAGAAATCCATATTTATACCGAAATGAGGGATGATAAATTGAAATTGCCAACATTTATTTAGTTACTAAGTATACAGGCAGAACCAGCCCTGTTTCAGGGAAGTCTTTCCCACCTCACCCCCTTTGCAGTGCCCTTTGGTGCAATAGGGACGTCTTACCCCCACAGCATTCTTTTTCAAGACAGTGAAACAAAGCCATGTGTATATAATTTGAAAAAATTGCTCAATGTATTTAGAGTTTGCTTGAAGGTACACACACACACATCATACATCCACTTATATATATATATATATATATATATATATATATATATATATATATATATATATATATAGATAGATAGATAGATAGATAGATATATAAATAGATAGATAGATATATAGAATATGTAGTCATGTTAAAGCATTGATGTTTTTCTCAGAAAACCAGCAAAAGCACAAAAAGATATTTAGACTACTAATTCTTTGACAATAAAAGGAAAAAAAACACAATGTATATTTCCGTCAACATATGTGCAAAATTAGTCAAAAATACTTTCATGGGTAATGACAGCTAATTTACACAATTTTAGTGAAAGATTTTTAGTATAAAGAGAAAAGACATGACCAGGAAAACTCCAGTAACATAAAACAAGTGCCTTCAGAAGTATGCAAGGAAAGTGGAAGCTGCCACCAACACACACAAAAAAATAGGTTAGACAATAAATACTAGAGTCGATGCTAAAAAAATTAATTTTTTTTTTTTTTGATTTGAGAAAGATCGCCTTCTGTGAGGTCTGAAAGGGACTTGAGAAAGATCGCATAATTTTTGTGTTGAGAGAAGAAATAAAGTGAAAAGAGGACTATCTATCTATCTATCTATCTATCTATCTATATATAAGTTTAAAACTATATCGTTTTATATAATATATATATATAGAATGAGATAGAAATATAAAGTATAAAATATATATATATATATATATATATATCTATCTATATATATATATATATATGTATGTATGTATGTATGTATGTATGTATGTATGTATGTATGTATGTATAAAGTATATTTGAAAGTGTATCTTTCTAGAATGTTATGTTTGTGTTTATAATTGTCTTATGATTTTTTTATATTTACAAGAAGTGATGCATGTTGTCATGATAATAATTACTGAAATATCGTTTGTAATATCATATCCCACAAGAATTAATAAAACAATAACGTAATTTAGAATAGCGTAGTTCAGAGATTTCGTCATACAAAAGTTATATGAATTTGTCACCATGTGACTGTATTATGTGATGAGGATATCACGGGATCTCTTTTGTTTTCATTCGGGTGATAAGTCACTCGAGATGAGAAAAGGGTGCTTGGTCAAGCAATCAATGTCTTGTTAAAGTCACGAGTTCAATGAACCCACAGTCTTACGTGTTTCTGAACATCTATCATTCTGTCGTAGTCAGGATGTATTGCACAATATTTTCCTGTTGGGAAAAGTTAAGTATTGCATTGCACAAGAGCACGTGGAAGTTACATCATTTAAACTCTGGTCGTGTTTCGTTCGCCTTTGATTTCTTGTAAAGAAAAGTTTTTTGGCAGCGAGGATTAAATCATTTAGTGAATTTGGTGGTTTTGCTTTTGACCAGAAAAAGTAAATTTGCCATTCTGATCCTGGAGACCTATTGTGCCTGTTCTCCATCTCTCTCTCTCTCACTCTCTTCAAAAAGTGAAATTAACGTAAAATATTTTATTGTGGTCATTGATACTAATCTTAGCTTTCGAGATCCGATAAACGTAGTAATTAGTGTTTACCTAGTAATGGCACCTTGACAGGAAATGTGAAAGAGTGTGTAACAAACTGAAGTTTACAGGTATTGTTATTTTTTTTCTACAGGTTGTGATTAAATACTTTAGTGAATTTTGATATAATTTTCATGTTTTATACAATTGCTTCTAAAGTGAGTTTTGGTATCATTTTCATGTTTTGTATAACCGTATGTTCTTGAAGTCATTTAAATTGTTTGTTTAGTTCTTTTCAAATCTTAACATTTTTTTTTTTTTTTACTTAAGTGAATTTATTACATTTTTAAATTTTAAATTTTTGTGTGTTTGTATATTTTTATAGTGATTTCAAATTATTTACTTAGTTTTCTTTCACATCTTATTGTTTCTTAATTGGTTTAACTTTTTTACTTAATTTTGTTTCACATATTAACATTTTGTTTATTTAGTTTTGTCTCATAAATTCATTTAAGAATTAATTAAGATGTATTTCAGGTAGTGGTGATTTTCTTAAAAGTAAAACTGTGAATTTTGATTTATTAATTTTGACTTAAGAATAATATTTTTTTTTATATATATATATATTTACAGTAGTATATTCATATTTATTGACCGCCAGTATATATTTTTTTTTTTTTTTTTTTTTTTTTTTGTATTTAAAGCAGAAGTGTTTCATTTGTTGACCAACAGTTTTTCTTGAAGTGACTCAAATTTAGGAAAAGTTACAGTGGTTCAATGCTTAAGGGTGATGCTGTTTTTTATTTCTTGTTTAAACATTAATACCTTATTGTTGATAAGCTTTTTAAGGTGTCACTGTTGCCTTTAGAGTACTCGGTCGTGTTTTTTTTTTTTTTTTTTTGAGAGTTCAGGTACCTGGCTGTAAGTAAGATAAGTTTTGAAATCCATGACTGACTAATGTAATAACCAGGTACTTAAGCATGAATGTGTTATATTCTCTTCAGTTCCTCCCTTGTGACAACCACGATAATACTAGAATCCCTGAGAAAGAGATATAGAGATAGAGTGAAACTCAAGATGAATCTTGATGGAGAATACATATTAGTGCAATTTCTCCAAAAATTCCAATAACTCTCTGGTGACCTAAGCAATGATTGTGATTACTGTGACAGACATATCTTTTAGGATAACTTCTAAGACAGATATATTTTCTATAGGCCTGGTAGGATAACGTGCTAATAATTTGAGTACTAATATGTGTGTTTGTGAATATACAACAATGTTTTACATACATACATATATATATGTATGTATATATATATATATATATGAATATATATATATATATATATATGCGTGGACAATTGCCACTGGGATGATTGCCATACGGATGTGTGTATGTACGTGTTGTATGTATTATTTGCCATTGGGATTTTATGCGGATGCCCATGTGTGAATATTGCCACTGTCTGGAACACTCCCCACTGAAATTAAAGATTTATATAACATTTACAGTATGAAATTGCCTTTGCAACCATTTACAGCCATATATCACTGATGTTTCGTGAAATGAAACTGGTTTTTATTTAAAATATAAAATTGCCTTTTAAGATTATTTACAACTATTTATCATTGACGATTCTTAAACGAGAAATTATTTTAATATTTTTTTCATATGCAAGCTAAGACATACTGTTACTTACTCATTTCTAAATATTCTTGTTTTATATAGGAACAGTTCAGGAAAAATCACATAAAATATACACACACACACACACACACACACATATATATATATATATATATATATATATATATATATATATATATATATATATATATATATATATATATATATATATATATATATATATATTCATTCAAAATATTAGTACTCAAGTTCTTTAGGTTATTCTACTGGGGCTACAGATATGCCTGTAAAGCATATAAATCATTGCTTAGGTAAACAGAGAAATCTTCCAACGAATGTATATTCTTCAGCAAGATTCATCTCTACTTTCTCTCTATCTTCTCTATCTCTTTCTCAAGTTATTCTAGCATTATAGTGGTTCTCACAAGGAGGTACTGAAGAAATTACAACACATTTACGCTTAAGTGCTGAGTCGTGGTTGAATGTTTAATAGAAAAAATTCCAAAAGCACTAAATGCTGCCTGAACTGACACAAGAGTTGTTGGCAGTGTATCAAGCCATATTTCAGATACTACCATTCACCTTTATTTTGTATGCACTCTCCCCACATCCTGGAACATTAAAATTCTTACTTTCCATTCCAGCACTTCTAGGTCTACTTATCCTCTTCCTGTTTACTGCTTTGAGGCTTTAAATTCTTTTATCCATCCTATTTTTATCTTTCTTTCTAAATAGTGAAAACCTTTGTATAACAGTCCCATGTATACTTTCAACTAAACTAAAAAAAATTTTGGCACTTCTGTATCTCTCATCCTCTCGATCCTTACGCAACGTAAGTTATGTAAACAATTCATCTCAACATCTTCAACCTTCTCTTTTTCATTCATATTTAAAACCAGTATTTAAATTCCTCAGAGAAGAGTTGGCTCAACATATAATTTTCGGCTTCCATTAAAATTACAAGTGTATTCTCAATCGTTTGCATATGTCCTACAAACTCCCCTCCTTCACCTCTTCCCGGATCCTTCTATCATCTATTATATGTACTCCCAAAATATCGGTAGCAATGAAATTTTTACATTCTTCCACCATCCACGGTTAACGTTAATTGCTTCAGCTTCCTATTTTCCTTTCAACCTCATAACTTTACTCTGGCTTACTTTTCTCTCAGCGTTATCCTCTTGCAAACCCTTTCAAGTTCTAGCACTATAGTATCATTTATAAACATGAGACTCCATATTCCATTCAAAAGTTCTTGTATCCTCCAGCTTTGCACTTATATGTTTACTGTCTTCATAAGCCTCATTAGGCAGATATACGCTTTACTGTTACTGATTATTTCGGAGGACTATCTTTTCATAAGATTT
>NC_089764.1:11011135-11018635 GCF_040412425.1 Macrobrachium rosenbergii
AGTGATTGAAAATACTATATCACATTGCCGGCAAAAATAGATTAGAGATAGTGGCAAAAAAATTTTGTACCACTTTCAATACAGTCAATAGATATCAAATCTTAGTCTTAATATTATGACTTAAAACTAATACAAGTAAATAATTTATAGTGACCACGCCAAAAATAACATCAGTATCAACATATGAAGAAATATGGTAATATCCCCATGAACTCACAAGTGGAGCAGTGGGCACAGGTTAAGCAGAGCAGCAATATTAACAAGACTAACCTATTATTAGACTAAACCTAGATAACCGACAACCAAAAATATAAATCGACCACAATGGGGCTAGTGTTACCTCAACCAAGGTCACCACTCATACACCAGCCTGTAGCGCCTAAAAACAGCCGTGCTACAGACCCGTGAGCCCGTGACCTGGCTAAATTATTCTGAAAACACAAATATCAGTCAAACAAAAATAAGGACCAAAACCTTAATAAATTAACCTTAACTTAGTCTAGGTCACCACTCATACACCAGCCTGTAGCGCCTAAAAAACGGCTGTGTAGTGCTACAGACCCGTGAGCCCGTGACCTATCCAAGTTATGCAAAGAAAGAATTAAATGGACCATTGGCAAAAAATAAAGAACAGGGACATAACAGTATATGATTAATGATTTATAAAACTAACCATCAATCACCAAAAATAAAAAAACGTAACACACTGTTCACATAATGATTTTACGACACACTCAATATTGTGGCCCTTACAACACCTTTCCAATAATGCCTCTTTTCACTCCAGAGAGCGTCCTTACTCAACACTAATCTGTTTTTGCAACTCATTGAGTTCCAAAGAGCGTCTTTTCACTTACACTTCACTCAGTTTTAGTGCCTCTACACTTCAGAGAGCGTCCTCACACTAAACGGGTTTGGGCCTTAAATAACACACATCATTAATGGACATATACAAGACAATGGTAACACCTTAAAATTAACCTGGACATACACAAGACAATGGTAACACCTTAAAATTAGCCTCCACTAATAACACATACTAAAGTAAACAGAAATCAAAGTACCCTTAACCACTCTTAATCAAAGACGACACCAAAGAAAAACCTGCAATCACGACATTTAACATCTTAATCTTAAGTACTTAATCCTAAATTATTTCAAAAAAAAAAAACACCTGACACAACATTATTACAACACACCTGGAAACCTGTACATTCAATAAATTTATAGGATTAATCAAATCAATTAATATAAGTATATACAAAACAACTTTACGAAGAACAAAAGGTTTTTCTCAAATCAACCTATCGATCAGTCACTGATGCGTGATAGCGCATCAGCGACAACATTACTTTTGCCTGGAATGTGTGAAAAGCTAAAATTCCATTCCTGGAGCAGGAGGCTCAACGCATCAACCGTTGATTTTTATTCCTAAACCTGTTCAAAAAACCAACGGATTATGATCCGTTAATATTTTAATCAGAGTCCTGTAGAGGATAAAATACACCTGAAAATGATTTACAGCTAAAATTAATCCCAAAGTCTCTTTCTCTACAGTCGAGTATTTCCGTTGTGCCGGGGATAACTTTTGGAGAAATAGGCAACAGGATGAGATACTCCATGAGCATCTTCCTGCAACAAAACTGCTCCAACCCCAACATGACTCGCATCAGTAGCAAGCGAAAAGGAACGTCAAAATCAGGAGCTTTCAAAATAGGGAAATTCATTAGGACCTGCTTTAATTTTTAAAAAGGCATTTTGGGCATCATTAGTCCATACAAAAGTCACATTCTTACGTAATAAATTAGTAAGGCTCAGCGATATCAGAAAAATTCTTAACAAATCTACGGTAATACCCTACTAAACCAAGAAATTTTCTGACATCCCTGCGACACTTTGGTATTTCAATATTTTCTAATAGAGTCTACGTTTGCCTGTTTGGAGCCACTTTCCCAAATCCTACTTCGTACCCAAATATACAACCTTTGCTTTGCAAACTCACTTTTTTTAGGTTTATAAATAAACCAGCTTTCCTAAGTACCTGAAATAAAGCCTTAATACGTTTAAGATGGGTGTCCCAGTCATCACTATAAATTACAATATCATCAATATAAACAACACACCCCTCTAAACCTTGGACCAAAGTATTCATTAACCTTTGAAAGGTTGCAGCGGCATTCTTCATCCCAAAAGGCATTACTTTACATTGGTAGAGTCCTCGCTGCGTTACAAACGCTGACAAATCCCGTGCCCGTTTGGACAGCGGAACTTGCCAATACCCTTTTAACAAATCAAATTTAGTTATATATTTTGAATTCCCTATCCTGTCAATACAATCCTCTATCCTGGGTAAAGGATAACTATCAGGCTTTGTGACCTCGTTGACTTTGCGGTAATCAAAACAAAGCCTGAATTGACCATCCTGTTTCTTTACCAAAACAACAGGTGAAGACCACGGACTGTTGCTGGGTTCGATCAGCCCGTGTCGTAACATATAATCAACCTCTTTATCCACAACATCATTTTTAAATGGATTTAACCTGTAAGGGGATTGTTTTACCGGAGTTGCGTTACCCACATCCACATCATGTTCAAGGACAGTGGTCTGTCCTGGAACATCCGAAAATAAATCCTTATAACTAAAAACTAACTTTTTCAAAGATTTTGTTCTACTAAATTCAAATGTGAAACCATTTCTGAAAAATTTTCTAAAAGAATGTTCATTATCATTAGGCCATTCGGCACCATCAAAACAATCATCATCAAAATTACTCACGTCTGGAAAATAAAAGAATTAATACCGTTACACTTTGTAGTATCACCAACTAATGCCACGGGAATTTTTTTGTCACGACCTTTATAAGCCTTTAACATATTTATATGACATAACTGGTAGGGTCTCCTCCTTTCAGGAGTTTCAACTAAATAATTAACATCACTTACTTTCTTTAAAATTTTCCACGGTCCTGAAAATGAAGCTTTTAAAGGGTTTCCTGGAATGGGAAGCAATACCAAAAACATTATCACCCACTACAAAAATTACGCTCCTTAGTCTTTCGGTCAAAAAAGTATTTCATTTTCTTTTTGGCTACACAATAAATTTTCACCAGCAAACTTCCAAGCCTTCGTTAATTTATCACCCAAATTACTAACATAATCTAATAAATTTATATCAGGGCGTCCCCTCCCAAGATTCACGAACCACATCCAATGGACCACACACAATGACCAAAAATAAGGCTGAAAGGTGAAAATCCTAAAGACTGACTCGGCACTGACCGAAATGCAAATAATAAATAAGGTAGTTCCTTATCCCATTCAGAACCATTAACCAAACAATATTTTTTTTTTATCATAGACTTCATGGTTTGATGAAATCGTTTCCAAAACACCTTGACTTTCAGGATGGTACGGAGAAGAAGTCACATGTTTAATTTTAATTCAGCCATCTTCTCCCTAAATAATTTACTCAGAAAATTAGACCCACAATCAGACTGAATTACTTTGGGCATTCTGAACCTGGTGAAAAATTCAATTAATACTTCAACAATTTTAACAGTATTTTATATTTATATAGTGGTATTGCCTCAGGATATCGAGACATCCTATCCATAATTGTTTAAATATACTGATTACCACTACGAGTTTTTCGGCAGAGGACCAACCACGTCAATAATTACTCTCTGAACGGTTCAGAAACAACAGGAATAGGGATGTAATGGTGCTTTTGAATTGGTTGATTAGGCTTCCCGACCTTTTTGACATGCATCACAACTATTTACAAATTTTTTAACATCATCTTTCATCTTAGGCCAAAAATAATTTTCACACAATTTACGAGTGGTTTTAAAAACACCAAAATGACCAGCCAAACCATTTTCATGAGCCAATGTCATTAACTCCTTTCGATAAACAAAAGGAACCACAATCTGTTTAACAATTTCACAACCTGTATTAATGGCATCAAAAGGTCTACTTATTCTATACAAAATATTATTAATTATCTTAAATCGAGGGACAGTCAAATCAGTAATTTCGCCAGACTCAACTGGCAGGTCTTTAAAATCTGCTTTCTGAGCTGTAATAAGTTCCTTAGTAGTCCAATTAAGTTTATTATCCAACACACCACTATCTATAACTAAGCTATCACTACGATCTAAACTACTCAAATCAACATCAACTACGACTTATTGGCCGAGTCAACACTACTAGCAACTTCGATCGAGTGACTACAGATATTTCATTACCGGAACTTAATACAACAAGGAAAGTTTTATTTATTAGGCGACATCATTCCTAACACCAAATCCACATCTTTAATAGGAAATTTATCAATAATGGCCAGTTTTAAATAACCTGAAAAAGACGGGCATGATAAATAAAAACTCTCAACCAGGTAAGACCTGACCGTATCTGGAAAACCACTTAACAAAACATATTCCTTATTTGAACATTCCCAATCAATAGGTAAGGATTCTCTGAGAATTAAAGACTGAGCAGCCCCAGTGTCACGCAAAATTTTAACCTTTCTTTGCTCAGTCGAATTCCCAGAGCGAACAAAACCATCAGACAAAAATTTCTGAAAAGGAGCCAGTGACTTATTGCCTAGTCATTGATTATTAGAGTTCTCAGCCACTGACTTTTTCTCATTCCTACGAATGGCCATTACCGGATGTCTTTTCGGTTTTTGTGACCTTTTAAATGCATAACACATGCTTTTGACGTGTCCCTTCTTATGACAGAAGAAACAAGTCAAAGTTTTCAACTTCTCCGGGTTATCTGTGGTCTGCCTAATTATAGCTGTTAACAGGAGTAGTACGAGAACCATAAATTAACATTAGGCCTATTATACCTGTTCTGATATTACTACTCCTGTTAACTCTCACCCAACCAGATTTCTCATTTCTGGGTACTTCCCCTATCACATTTTTATGAGATAGGAGGTACTCATCAATTGCAATTAACCTCCTGTAAAGTTTCTAATTTTAACTCTTCGAGGTGTACCTTCACCTCATTAGGCACGGATCTTTTAAACTCCTCAACCAAAATCAATTTTTTTCAATTTCTCAAAGTCTGTCACCTCCTTAGGCTTTAACCAGTCGCCAGCAAATTGCTCTTTAATTTTGAACTCTACAAAAGTCTGCCCTCTTTCCTTCTGTAAATAATAAAAAAGGCGTTGTTTAAAGCTTCGGTACCAACTCGTAAGCCTTCAAAACTATGGCCTTTACAGAATCATAATCTGAGGACAGATCTTCGTCCAATAAACGTAAACTTTCTGGGCCTTACCTAACAATTTACTCTGAATAAGAGTGGTCCAATACTCTTTTGGCCACTCCAACCTTTGAAGCTATTCTCTCAAAAAGAAACAAAAAACTCTGATTTTTAACTTCTCTGAAATTTGGGACTAACTTTAGAGCTTCAGTTAGATTAATACAAGGCATTGCAGACACATTATGTTGGAAGAAGAAGAACCCTATTACTCAATGTTTGCATAGCAAGTTCGTGCTGCCTCTCTCTCTCTCTCTCCTCAGCCTTCAACCTTTGGAGATCTATTTCCATTCTTTTCAACTGAATCTGTTTATCTAAAATTTCTACTGACACTCCTTCCTCCACCTGCCTAGTCTCTGGTTTACCTTCTGCCTTCATCACCTTAACCTTTTCATAAACATTAAGAAGCAACAAGCCCTTCCTAACAGACCCAGGATTTTCAATTTCAACAAATTCTGCTACACACATCTAAATCAGGCTTATTCAATTCTGCCAACCTGTCCTGCCACCCCTCTCCACTCAAGAGCTCCGGGATATTCAAATCAGCCATAGTAAATTAATTACACACAAGTAAATATATAAATGTATAAATAAAAATATAAATAAAAACAAACCAATACACTGAACACCAATAACTACACAAATATTATACGGTCAATTAAAAAAAAATTATAAACACCGATCAACACAAGAATATAGGAGAGAAGGTATTACTATGCTGCAAACACCCCAAGAATTATTTCTATACACTCTAGTGACTACAGGATAAACAAAGTAAAAAATAAAGGTCATAAATGTTATGGGCCCAACGCCCATCAAACAAACACAAGTCTCTTAAAAATACAAATAAAGTCACAAACGACCAAGTCCACAATAGGTGGAATGGCCGCAACAGAGTGTACAGAGATGGAATCAGGAGGATAAGAAAAGCTGAAAATAAAACCTTAATATTTAATACAAACTTTTTAGAAAGAAATGACCACTGAGCCTCTTACAAAATACATTAAATAAAACACAAAAATCAACCACACACTGAAAAACATCAATAACAAACACTCTTACACCAAATTAAGATAGACTATACAATTACACTTTAAAGAGAGGGCCCTGAAAGTAATAGGATGTCAAAAGACAGAATAACCTATCTTATTACACACTAAACCAAAACTAAAATAAACTGCTTCCCTTTAAGTGAGCTGTAAACAGTAGAAGAGGCAAAACAGCCTTCAAATCACGGGGTCGAGGGGCATAATATATATACTGAGACCTTACCAAACGTAAGAGAGGTCCCTTGGCAAGGAAATAACTGGACAAGGGCGTAGACAGAAGAAATCACTTTAATGTCGCAAGACGATCAACGGACATGGCCGTCCGACGGGCAATCACACCTTACCAGTTGGCAGAGAGGTTTGGCTAAATCACTGAACCAAGGGCGAAGGCTGATGAATAATCAATCTCACGAAGGAGGACAGCAGCAGCAACTGAAGAAAAGCAGGTATCGTGATCCGGAGTTAATAATCCATAACAAGCCCTCACAATATTAAAGGTCCAGAAACGACTCTCTCAGTCCTCGTGAGACAGCGCCGAATACAGCTCCGGATGAGAAGCCAAAACCAAACGTGAAAATAAAACAAGCTCATTGTATTTAAAACCATACAACAAGTCAGAAATGTCGGGGAGGAGGAAACAGGGTCATTACGTTCCAAAAGAATAATTGCTGCCAAAGTGGCTTATTCAAAACAAATTAATTTACGTTAAATTAAACACATACTGACAATATATATATATATATATATATATATATATATATATATATATATATATATAATATATATATATATATATATATATATATATATATATATATATATATATATATGTGTGTGTGTGTGTGTGTGTGTGTAAGTGTGTGTGTGTGTGTGTGTGTGATTTTTAAAACGATTACATCTTGTATGCAGTTGGAATTCGAAAAGATTCAAATGCTAGAGAAAGTCATTCAAAAAATTCCCTTCTTTCTTGCTGCCAGTATAGATAGAAAGGAAGGTACTTGGGTGACAGACACAACCAGACCGCTGTTAGCTTCCCTCGAATTAAACCTGGCCCATTATCTCGTCTCAATATAGATTGAGTTTATCAAGTTAATGATGGTTTGAACAAATATCAAAGTGGAATTAGGGAATGATTTCAGTTTCCAGAATCTTGGAATCCTCGACTAAGCAGCCGCAATATCAC
>NC_089764.1:11024511-11034511 GCF_040412425.1 Macrobrachium rosenbergii
AAGTGACGTCCAAGTTAACACTTCGAAGAAAATGGAACACTTATGTCTTAAAGTTTGTATGTTTAAATTCGCATTTATTTCAAGTGCATCTCTTTTTGCATGCATTTGCTTGATCTTGCACATAGCTGTACATCCTTATACGTCACGGGATACATATCCTAATGATCAGCTGTCAATTCCTTATATTGTCTATTTGTTTTAGTGAAAATTTCAGTGTTCAGTTCTTGCTTGATCCAAAATTTTAAAATTAATAGTATATAAAAGACACTATATTCCAACGGTGGCATTGCATATGATAGATATTTTACCTTCACTGAAAAGCAACATTTCGTCCTTGTTTATATATATATATATATATATATATATATATATATATATATATATATATATATATATATATTAAACACACTATGTTCCAAAGATATTATATATATTTTATACTATTTCGTCCTTTGTTTATATATATATATATATATATATATATATATATATATATATATATATATATATATATATATATATATATATATATATATATATATATATTAACGAATATTTGAGGGTAGAGATTTGATTAGCTTACCTTGATGCTTACGGGCCTTGTGCAAAGACCTCCTACTCGTAAATTTAAAGAGAAAGTTAAAAATAGTTACTGTATTGGAGCATAAAGCAGACTAAGAGAACAAATTAAATACTTTATTTACAACACACGTAAACGCAAAGCAATGATTTACAAGGGACCTTAAATGGGCTTGATTGAAATCCCATTCAGTTGACCCTTCTTTGGGGCGAGATTGCAGGATTCGACGATGGAACAGCGTAGATTATAGTACAGCCTTGCAAACATCTCTCTGCAAATGGAGAGATGCCGAGATTAATGCTAATGAACATGCACGAAATCGAAACGATTTAAGTGGCCTAGTTAGCTGAAGGCTAAGAGATGGACTTGACAATTATAACTGAACTTAAGGCAGTATACAGCGCCCTAAAAATGGCGCCTGGGTCATGTATCCAATCAATCACTAATTGCACTTCAAGGAAGATTTTATGTTTTTCAAAATTTAACCAATGACGAGAGTGGATGAAGGAAAAGATCACCTGTTCAAAGGGATTGAATCGAGATTTAAGAGCAAGGAAGATTTGAGGGAGAGAATCTTATTATGAGACAATTAAGGTGGAGAAAAGGGGGCTGAGAACATGGAGGCTGAATTCGGTTCAGACAAAACTATTACTGTGTTAACAAATTCTAGCACCCACACTAGAAGCGAAGCTGCAGTCTTCGGGGATGAGAGGTAAAACGAAACTCTCGTCCCCCAGCGAATCCACAAGTGTTCCTTTTGTTATGTATGGAATCCAGCATGGCCCTTTGTCTCCAGAGGTGGGGAGAGTGAGAGGCAGACATGCCTTGTCAGGGCGAAGGTTAGAGAGCTAACGCCACGCATTGGGTCAGCAGCTCAGCTGCTCGTTGTCACCTGGCGATAGTTGTCAGGTAGAGTTATCTGAAAGAATAAAGCCTCGCAGTAAAAGTCGAAAGATAGAAGCAAAATTGGGGTTCGGAAATTAACTAGTTGGGGACCTTCAGTTCAAGGTAAACGTTATGATAAGATTAACTAAATTTCTGGTGGTCCTTTCTCCAATTGCGAAAGAAACCTCTCAGTTAAGTCAGAGCCCGAGAATATTTATTACAATACACATGCACACACACACACACACACACACACACACATATATATATATATATATATATATATATATATATATATATATATATATATATATATATATATATATATATATATATATATATATATATATATATATATAATACTCAAGATATATAAATATATATATATATATATATATATATATATATATATATATATATATATATATATATATATATATATATATATATATATATATAAATATATAATATATATATAATATATATATATATATATATATATATATATATATATATATATATATATATATATATATATATATATATATAAATATAACTGAATGACGAAAATATAGAATGTGATGAATATATAATAAAGATAAAACCAACGAAGGAAACGGAAACACTATATATGCTAGGCCTTTATATATATATATATATATATATATATATATATATATATATATATATATATATATATATATATATATATATATATATATATATATATATATATATATATATATATATATATATATATATATATATATATATATATATATATATATATGCCTGATAATCCTATGAGTTCCATTTTATCTTACAATATGCCTAATTATAAATTAGCTAAATTCCAGGTGCCCTTACTAGAACCACTAACAAAAATAATTTTATTTCAATAAATTTTAGCATTTTAAAGACAAGATTTTATCACAAGATTCAGGTTTAATCATAAGATATGCAAATCTTATTTAAAACTTGGAAAAAATTGGCATCATTTTAAGTTTTTGAACCCGATTCTCTTTTAATAATTTAACCAGTCTCACCAAACTCTTAGTTCAGGGAATAATTTTACTTTTTTCACACACACGCACAATAAATTTTAAATACTTTCATGATTTGCCTTAAGAGGTACATATTCAGCTGAGGAACTCTATAATTTTGACAATTGACCTTTTAGAATGGGTTATGTTTTAATAATGGTTGTTGAAGTGTCATATTTAGTTTTGCATGATCTCAAAAAATCGTCTTAATCGACATTACTTGGAAACGTAATTTTGTTTTGATTACTGATTTTAATGTAACACACACACAATATCTTTCTTGTGAAAACGTTATTGAACACGATGATGTTGATTTCAGTAATTGTCTTCAGTTAGATACATATGTTTTGGGTTAGTTACATTTTGAACATATTTACCGATTTTACCACATTTCAAGAAGTGGATTTATGTTGATCTTTTAATGAAAGACCCAATGGTTGATTAGTTTAAGACTGTTCAAATCATTTTGTATGATTTGATCATTTTCTCAGAAGCTTCTCCATTTAACAAAAATAATGATTACAAAATGATAACGTTTAATTGACTGTTATTGAATTCTAAAATTTTTTCAGATTTCTGAGACCAGTCGATGGTTCCCTCTCTCTCTCTCTCGTTTTTATAAAAATTATTTTAATAATATCTTTCTTGGTATTAACATTTACTTTTGAATCTGAATGCAAAGTTATTTGATGTAAATAAAAAAGGACTTGTTTGATTTCAGAGGTTTCAAAGTTGTGATAACGAATTTTGTTTTGGGTTAAATGATAAGTTAGGTTTCTAAAAACAAGTGAAATCATAGAACCGATTTGTATTTTTGTGTGTTTTTATTTACAATCTCTTTATGAGTTGATTTCATTTATTTCCACATTTTGAATTTAATAATTTAACATTGCATACGCCACTTTAACATTGCTAAATACTTGATTTCATTTATTGTTTTCTTTTCAGATTAGTAATTCTTGATAGTTTAAATTTTGCTGAAAAGATTAATTTCAAAACGTTTTGAAGGGATGACGTCATTTTCCTTAATTCAAGAAAAGCTTCTCCATTTTTCAGGTTGTGAATTCTAATTGTATCTAAAAGCTTACCAAAAAGTGACGTAAATTAATTCTAGAACTTCCTAAAATTTTTATTAAAAACAGTATTTTTAATTGACATCATGTAATTGTTTCCCCCCATAAGGCAAAGGATAAACATGTTTTGTTCTTTAGTTTTCTAAAATTTGTTTCATTCTGATTTCTGAGTTTTTGATATGGTTCCCTCTCTAAAATTTCTAGTTTCTCGTTTTTAGAAAGAGATTATTGAAAGTAAATATTTTTTTTGTGGTCACTATTAACTTTTTGAGATCTCAGCTAATTTATTAATGTTATTTAGTTCAGGTATCTGAGCTGAAGTCTGGTAAAATCTTGAGATTAGTTGTGTAATAGCTGCAGCAAGTATTTACAGAGGTTTTCATAAAAGGTACGTATATTTATATATATAAATATGAAAATGGTATGATAAGTTATTTAAATTTTGAAAACAAGTGAAATCATTATTGATAAATCTTATGTGTATTTTTGTGTGATTTTCAATTTTATAAATTTTATATTTGTTAACATTTTTAGTTGGTGATGTAACATTTATTTTGGTAGCTCCATTTTAAACATTTCTTGGTATAATTTAAGATTGCAGGAGGATTAAAATTTAACGTGCATACTTGATTTCATTTATAGCAGATTCCAGCATTTTCTTTTTCAAAACTTGAGTAATTCTTGACAGTTTTTAAATTTGTATTTTTAATTGATTAATTTAACTCTTCAGGTAACTGACAGGATCTTTTGTGATCTATTCAGTTTGTTACAACCATATGAAGACCATTTTCCTTTTTAAAACAAAATTATCAACCTTATTGTTTTGTTTTTATTTATTTAATTTTTACAAACAATAATAAATTTTGGCAAGATGAACATTTTCTAGCAAAAAAAATTAAACAAACTTTTATCGTCTATCAAAATATATAATATGAACCTTAAATTAAGTGATATTTTATCTTTTGGGACAATTGGGGGGACTTTAATGATTTTTTAAAAAATAATAGTTTTAAAAGATTAAAACAGAATGGGTGAATAGGATTGAAAACTGACCTAGATTACTTAATGCAAAGTATATAGAAAATACCTGAACATTTTTGTCCACGATTTAAAATCATGGTAGAGTTTTCAAGTGAATTTAGAATATAGCAAATGAGTACCTGGATCCAGTTTTTGAATAATCAGTGCTTAACACATTATCGATCTAAATTAATAGAGCCGAATAAAATTTAATAACATGAGGTCCCACTCCAACAGACATTTCAATAAAATGTTGTTGTTTTCTTTAGGGCTATTTTTATTAACATTCTTTTGATCCTTTCATTTTCCATTATCCCAAAAGGGAGTTTTCTTTACACTTAAAAGAAGCCGGAGTTTACAAATGTAAATTTTATGTTATTAGGTACCACTAAAATTTAAGAATGTTAATTTTGAGAGTTCGGGAATTTTCTTCATGTTACTTTACAGGGCATGTATTAACTTTTTGTGGGCGGAGTTGGTTTTCAAATATCTAGTAATGTGAAAGATAACATGAAATCTGCTATTTTTCTTATCAAATTCAATTTCTTTATGAAAATACATTGGAAATCGGACATTTATACAGCTTATATTCAACCCATCTTTTTATAGATTCAGTCAGATATATATATACTAATGTAAAAACCACTAGAATTTTCAGGTATCTAAGAATATCCTTAACATATATATATATATATATATATATATTTATATATATATATCATTGTAACTTTGTGTGTCCATGTGTGTGTGTGTATGTATATATGTATATATAAGCCTAATAATATATGGTTACATCTTACAATACGCCTGTTTATAAATTATCTAAATCATATTACACTGTAGTAGAACACTAAAAAATAATATATCAATAATATATATATATTATATATATATAAATATATATATATATATATATATATATATATATATATATATATATATATATATATATATATATATATACTATATATATATATATATATATATATATATATATATATATATATATATATATATATATATATATATATATATATATATATATATATATATATATATATATATATATATATATATATAAGGATGAAATGTTGCTTTTTAGTGAAGGTAAAATATCTATCATATGCAATGTCATTGTTGGAATATACTGTGTCTTATATAGTACTAATTTTATAATTTCGAATTAAGCAAGAACTGATCACTCGAATTTTCATAAAAACAAATAGACAATATAAGGAATTGATAGTTGATCACTAGGATATGTATCCCGTGACGTATAAGGATGTGCAGCTATGTGCAAGATCAAGCAAATGCATGCAATAAAAAGATGCACTTGAAAGAAATGCGAATTTGAACGTGCAAACTTTAAGACATAAGTGTTTCACTTTCTTCGAAGTGTTAACTTGAACCTCACTTAAAATAATTTCTGTGCTCAGGTGTATGCTGCCAGAGCTCGAAATATAAATTGCGTTGAAACTTTTTAAGCATCAATAAATACTGTTAAAAAGAGTACGATTGCTGATGTTAAGAAAAAAATTACACGTCCATTAGCCACATTAAATCATTTATATGTTTTGGTGCACGAAATGGCTCTGAAATATTAGGATTCATCTTTGAATGTATTTTAGTAGATAGGCATTATTGTTCTGTAAGATTGCCTATACATTTATTATAGATTAAAGTAAATAAAATATGTTTTATTTTATTCATACTACATATGCGAATCCATGTAGAGAGAGAGAGAGAGAGAGAGAGAGAGAGAGAGAGAGAGAGAGAGAGAGAGAGATGTCATCTTTGAATGTGTGTTATTAGATAAACTTAGCGCTGTGCAAGCGTGTCTGTACTCTTTTTTTTGTACGAAAAAAATGGAAGATATATAGCCTACCTCTTTTTTCACATTGCTTATGTGAACACACGCGGAGAGAGAGAGAGAGAGAGAGAGAGAAATTTCATATCAGACTCCTCTCGTACCCATTCGTTTTAATGGGATACTATATATAATGGTAAGAAAAATATCTGCTCTTGATTGAATATAGACGAGGCAATATCGATGAAACTGATGAATATTAATGACAATGCGTTCCTCTTCTAACAAGATATTCATTATTTGAGAATCATCCTATAGAACTAACATATTGCTGAATGATTTCAAATTGAATTTTATTACGTATACATTTATTGTAATTCTAAGTTGTGAAATATTAAAACAATTGATTCTCCAACAATGTGTTGGTATAGTTATGCCTAATAATTAACAGTCACGAAGTGATATGTTAAGAATCATGGTATGATAGTGACACTATTGTAAAAGATTTTTCGATTTTTAATTAAAGCTTTAAGAAAAAAAATTGAGAGTCTTAAGGTAAGATAGATTTAGAAATGATGCCTTAAGAGAAATCATGACAGTTCCGCAAGTACAGTAGAAAAGATAGTGATGAAAAGATTCGGATCTGTCTTGAACATATCCTTCGCAGATTTGTACGTGATATTGCGGCTGCTTAGTCGAGGATTCCAAGATTCTGGAAATTAAAAACATTCCCTAATTCCACTTTGATATTTGTTCAAACCATCATTAACTGGATAAACTCGATCTATATTGAGACGTGATAATGGGCCAGGTTTAATTCGAGGGAAGCTAACTTGGGGTCCGGTTGTGTCTGTCATCAAAGTACCTTCCTTCCTATCTATACTCGTGGCAAGAAAGAAGGGAGTTTTTTTTTTCGAATGACTTTCTCTTAGCATTTGAATCTTTTCGAATTCCAACTGCATACAAAATTCCAACTGCAAATCAAGATGTAATAGTTTTAAAAAATATATATATATATATATATATATATATATATATATATATATATATATATATATATATATATATATATATATATATATATATATATATATATATATATATATATATATATATATATATATATATTTCATGAGATGTTCATCTGGATACCAGAGGCCACCACAGTAACGGAACATCTCATCGGTAAACATGCCATCTCCTATATTTTCAGCCTCTTAATTATCGTTCTTACATCTCGACAGTTACTTCCACAAGTATTTTTGAAAGTTTCATTAAGCAGCAAGTAGCTCTGCCGCTTGTCTGTTCTTCACAATGAAAAAGAATCTTCAAAACACTCACTCTGTTTAATCAGTGCTACTTTCTTTCCACTGAGGACGTTCCCAATTCACGTATTTTATTACAAAATTCCTTTTATTCATCAATTTTATTTTCTGTATATGATTCCCATGAAAAAAAGTTACTTTTTATTTTTACCCATCCGTTCTTATCAATACCGTTTATTTATATCTCAGCATCTTTACTACCTCCCGTATGACAACGTATGATCTGCACCATTAAACAGTTCTTCAAATATTCCATATTTTCTTTAATGAACACTTCTACTCATTGTGCCGATTATTTCTTTTTTTTTTTATTTAACCTTCTTTTAGATTTAAACTACAAAAGAATATTCATTTCGACACGATGACTTCAAACTGGAATTTCGCTCATTATTCTCATAGCGCTTATAATTATTTCACTCTAACCATTGCCCATTTTCCTCCTTTTTTTTTATTTAGTTTTCTTACGTGCTTCACATAAAAAAAAACTGTCTTAATTATTTTATAGCTATATTTCAATCTCTGATATCCCACTTCTCTGTTCATTTGTAGAAACCTAAAATTCGAAAAATTTCATCAGAACATATATTCCATCTACTTTGTACTAAAACATTTTTACAAATGTTATCTATCGATAATAATATATATATATATATATATATATATATATATATATATATATATATATATATATATATATATATATATATATATATATATATATATATATATATATATATATATATATATATATATATATATATATATATATATATATATATATATATATATATATATATATATATATATATATCATAATAAATATTATAACGATTTATAAAATGAAAATTATGATTTTCAGGGTGAGATGTAAAATATACCAGATTAAAAACCAAACATAAAAATAGAAAACATCTCATAGTGAAATAAACAAACCATCACCTGGTATTTTCAGCCTCTTAATTATCGTTCTTACATCTCGACAGTTACTTCAGACAAGCATTTTGAAAGTTTCATTAAGCAGCAAGTAGCTCTGCCGCTTCCAGTCTGTTTCTTCAAAACAATGAAAAGAATCAGTGAAAAAAACACTCACCCTGTTTAATCAGTGTTTACTTTCTTTCTCAAAAGTAAATGAGGACGTTCCCAATTCACGTATTTTATTAAAAAATTCCTTTTATTCATCAAGGGAACCATATTTTCTGTATATAATTCCCATAAAAAGTTACTTTTTATTTTTACCCATCCGTTTTTATCAATTACATGTTTATTTATATCTCAGCATCTTTACTGGGTGCGAGATACAAAGGGAAGTTCCGTATGACAACATATGATCTGAACCATTAAACAGTTTTTCAAATATTCCATATTTTCTTTAATAAACATTTAATTTCATTGACTATAAAAGATGCCGAATTTTTTTTTTTATCAATTTAATTTCTTCTTTAGATTTAAACTACAAAAGAATATTCATTTCGACACGATGACTTCAAACTAGAATTTTCGCTCATTATTCTCATAGCGCTTATAATTATTTCACTTTAACCATTGTATTTTGCTGAAGATTTTTTATGATAATTTTTTATTTAGTTTTTTACGTGCTTATACATAAAAAACTGTCTTAATTATTTTATAGCTATATTTCAATCTCTGATATCCCACTTCTCTGTTCATTTGTAGAAACTTTAAATTCAGAAAAATTTCATCAACAACCATATTCCATCTACTTTGTACTAAAACATTTTTACAAATGTTATCTCTATAATAATTAATAATTTTATATAAGATATATATTTATTTATATATATATATTTATATATATATATTTATATATATATATATATATATATATATAGCTGAACTTGGATATATATATATAGGAGTATATATTATATATATATATATATATTTATATTATATATAATATCTATATTTTTGACATTTTACACCCATTCTCAACCCCATTTATATATATATATATATATATATATATATATTATCTATGATATATATATATATATATTTATATATATATATGTATATATTTATATATATTTATATATCATATAGTTCTATAGTGGCCAATGAAGAATTATAGGAATTTATTTCTATGATAAAAATTACTTCTATATATAATATGGTTCGGATTCCACAATATAATAGGTCCTGTTAACTAGGTAACACTGGTTCTGCACTAAAAAACTCTAAATAGCCCTAGGAGAGCTCTAAAGCTCTCTCTCTCTCTCTCTAAGATCCTCTCAATTACTGTCACC
>NC_089764.1:11039511-11049511 GCF_040412425.1 Macrobrachium rosenbergii
ACTACCTGGAAACACATCTTAATTAATTCTTAAACGAATTTATGAGACAAAACTAAATAACCAAAATGTTAATATGTGAAACAAAATTAAGTAAGCAAAAGTTAAAAAATTAAGAAACACTACGATGTGAAAGAAAACTAAGTAAATAATTTGAAATCACAATAAAAATATACAAACACACAAAATTGAAAATTGTAAAAATGTAATAAATTCACTTAAGTACAAAAAAAAAAAAAAACTGTTAAGATTTGAAAAGAATTAAACAAACAATTTAAATGACTTCAAGAACATACGGTTATACAAAACATGAAAATGATACCAAAACTCACTTAAGAAGCAATTGTATAAAACATGAAAATTATATAAAAATTCACTAAAGTATTTAATCACAAACTCCTATTATACCATGGTGTATACTGTAGAAAAAAAATAACAATACCTGTAAACTTCAGTTTGTTACACACTCTTTCACATTTATTGTCAAGGTGCCATTACTAGGTAAACACTAATTACTACGTTTATCGGATCTCGAAAGCTAAGATTAGTATCAATGACCACAATAAAATATTTTACGTTAATTTCACTTTTTTGAAGAGAGAGAGAGAGAGAGAGATGGAGAACCGGCACAATAGGTCTCCAGGATCAGAATGGCAAATTTACTTTTTCTGGTCAAAAGCAAAACCACCAAATTCACTAAATGATTTAATCCTCGCTGCCAAAAACTTTTCTTTACAAGAAATCAAAGGCGAACGACACACGACCAGAGTTTAAATGATGTAACTTCCACGTGCTCTTGTGCAGTGCAATACTTAACTTTTCCCAACAGGAAAATACTGTGCAATACTGCCTTGACTACGACAGAATGATAGATGTTCAGAAACACGTAAGACTGTGGGTTCATTGACTCGTGACTTTAACAAGATATTGCTTGCTTGACCAAGCACCCTTTTCTCATCTCGAGTGACTTATCACTCGAATCAAAACAAAAGATATCCCGTGATATCCTCATCACATAATACAGTCACATGGTAACAAAGTCATATAACTCTTGTATGACGAAATTTCTGAACTACGCTATTCTAAATTACGTTATTGTTTTATTAATTCTTGTGGGATCTGATATTACAAACGATATTTCAGTAATTATTATCATGACAACATGCATCACTTCTTGTAAATATAGAAAAAATCATAAGACAATTATCAACGCAAACATAACATTCTAGAAAGATACACTTTCAACATACATACATACATACATACATACATACATACATACATACACACACACATACATATATATATATATATATATATATATATATATATATATATATATATATATATATATATATATATATATATATATATATATATATATATATAGATAGATAGATAGTGTATATATATAGATAGATAGACAGATATATATGTTTTCACTTTATTTCTTCTCATTCTTAAAATAATTATGATAAAACGATTAGTTTTAAACTCTCAAGTCCTTTTCAGACCTAAACACAAAAGGCGATCTTTTCCCAAATCACCTTTAATAAAAAAAAAATATTTTTAGCGTCGACTCTAGTATTTATTGTCTAACCTATTTTTTTGTGTGTTGGGTTGGTGGCAGCTTCCACTTTCCTTGCATGCTTCTGAAGGCACTGTTTTATGTTACTGGAGTTTTCCTGGTCATGTCTCTTCTCTTTATACTAAAAATTTTTCACTAAAATTGTGTAAATTAGCTGTCATTACCCATGAAAGTATTTTGACTAATTTTGCACATATGTTGACGGAAATATATATTGTGTTTTTGGCCCTTTTAGTGTCAAAGAATTAGTAGTCTAAATATCTTTTTGTGCTTTTGCTGGTTTTCTGAGAAAAAGCATCAATGCTTTAACATGACTACATATTCTATCTATCTATCTATCTATCTATCTATCTATCTATCTATCTATCTATCTATCTATCTATCTATTTATCTATCTATCTATCTATCTATCTATCTATCTATATATATATATATATATATATATATATATATATATATATCCTTTTATATATATATATATATATATATATATATATATATATATATAAATGGATGTATGATATATATGCATTCAATATATATATATATATATATATATATATATATATATATATATATACGGGATTTCATATATACATATAAAAATATAATGGATGTATCCATCCAGTGTGTACCTTCCAGCATAACTCTGAAATGCATTGAGCAATTTTAACCAAACTTGGTATACACATGGCTTACTATCTGGAAAAGAATGCTGTGGGGGTAAGACGTCACTAGCACCAAAGGGCACCAAAGGGGGTGAGGTGGGAAAGACTTCCCTGAAACGGGGCTGGTTCTGCCCGTAGACTTAGTAACTAAATAAACTACCAATTTATCATCCCTCATTTCGGTATGCATATGGCTTACTATCTGGAAAAGAATACTGTGGGATTAAGACATCACTGGTGACACTCCTGTTGCCCTTTAAGTCCAAGTTAAGCCCTAATAGGAAGTAGGGGTGAGAAGGGGTGAATGTCAAAAATGACAGATATTAGTGTCTAATCCATAGTGTTCAAGGTCGCCGAGATGAATAGTAACGCTCCCAATGCCCATAAGCCCAAGTTCAGCCAGATAGGATTGTGGGGGTGAGAAGGGCTGAAATATAAAATGTCAAAAATGCTGGGCAAAGTAAATGAAGCAAATTTTTTAACAGGAAAGGGAGAGGAAGTGTGTGTGTGTGTGTTTGTGTGTGTGATAGAGAGGAGAGAGAGAGAGAGAGAGAGAGAGAGAGAGAGAGAGAGAGAGAGAGAGAGAGAGACCAGAGTGGGTGTTAGGAACGAGTTTATCGGTTGTCATTCAGAGTTTTCCCGGGCAGCTCCCGGGTTGGTCAGCTTGGCAATCTATATTTCAAGCTGCCATGCTCAACGTTACTACTGACGTGAACTACATTTTTCATTGTGATACATTTTGCAACCTGTCTCCTCCCTGCATTTTATGTTTCAATATTTATTCGTTTGTCTTTTAATATACATTTGTTCCAATAATTACATGTGTCACTGAAACATTCTCTCAAATTCGAATGTGAAAAGAACAGTACAGAGGCTGGATATGTTTCCACAATCTTGATTAGCACAAGCACTGAAAAATTTTAAATTACTTTGATTTTACTTTTAACATTGCCTTGCATCTTTTTACTTCTGGGTCTTATTACAAGATAGTTGCCTCTTTCTTCTTTGCAGAACCTCCTTATGGAAATTATGCTTTGCTTCTTCCAAATGTTGAAATTGTCGTTACTGAGGAAGTGGCTACCACGCACGAATCCGCGCAAGACGCAATTTAAAACGATAGTGAAGGAGATGTAGGGTTCTAAAGTATGCATTAAGTCAACAGAACTTCTGCCCCTAAGGATAGAATCTTTTATATTTCGGATGTAACGTTACTGAATTTAGGATGGGAATTCTGGGATACGCCTGTGTTATGAATCAAAAGTTGGCAAACAATCAAACTTACAAGTTTACTGAATTGAAAATAGTTTAGTTAATTATTCTGCCCTAAGCATAACGCATAATACAATATACATTAAATATAAAGGGTCTTAAGAAGTGTGCAACCAAAGTAACTGATTATGGGATTAAAATATGCTTTAGTCTCATTAACGCATGCAAAACCAACTTCAGGAGACGAACATTGAAATTAAATGTTTCACAAGACAAACAGCTCTAGAGTTAAAAGGCTGGTAACTGTTACTACCATGGAATATAGTTATCAGTGATTTACGAACCAAATCTAAACCACAAATGTACTAAACAGAGACCTAAGACCTTAAGGTTATTTGTTTCTCAGTCGTTCAGTAATTACTTTCCTCGTTGTTCTTAATCCTCCTGTGTTGTGGTGGGGTTTGTAGAACTCCAATCACAGTTTATTTTCTTTTATTTTCCAATACTTTATACCGGTTTTTAAGCAGTAAATATAGCGAATAAACGTATTTTTAATATACTGATTTCATAATGAGGTATCATAATAACTTATTCATCTTGAACATTAGTAGGAAATATTTTTTTTATAAAAATCCTTTGTCTATGCGGATTTCCTTTTCCATTTACTAGAGAACCCTCATATCTTTGACCTATATGTCTAGAAAATTATCTTACTTGTTTAGGGAAAATAACTGAGATCCTGACACTTACTTTTTAACGAAAAAACACCCTCGAAGCTTATCCACACGAAAATTATTAGGCATATATATAAAATATTATTATTCCCAATCATAGTACCAACCTTGTCAAGTATTGGTGACATATTTATTGAACACCAGTTCCCTTTTATTATAAAATTTTACATAAAATAGCGCATTGTGGCTATTCCAGGCAAAAAAACAAATGTACACCAGGCAGTATAAGGCATGTAAGTGGCTTAAAAGATAATGAATATATAGTATATATATATATATATATATATATATATATATATATATATATATATATATATATATATATATATATATATATATATATATATACATATATACATATATACATATATATATATATATATATATATATATATATATATATATATATATATATATATATATATATATATATATATATATATATATATATATATATATATATATATATATATATATATATATATATATATATATATATATATATATATATATATAATATATATATAGGCCAATATACGAATCCTATAATATCCAATATATATAATATATATATATATGTTATTTTTAGTTGATTATATATATATATCTTGTATATATATATATATATATATATATATATATATATATATATATATGTATATACAACATTGTATATACATAAACAGTCATATATATATATACATATATATATATATATATATATATATATATATATATATATATATATATATATATATATATATATATATATATATATATATATATATATATATATATATATATATATATATATGCTTATGTTTATGTTGGTTTGTTTGTGTGTGTCGAACATTTGCTTAGTTAAGATGGTAATTGTTAAAAGACAACAAGTATTAATTAATAGTATGTTAAGAACACGTTTGTGTTCCAAAAGTAAAAGATGAAATCGCCTCTTTTTTTGCATACCCGTATAGCTCACCCTTACTTTTATTTAACCTCCCTTTAACCATAATTATGTATTTAATGTCAATCACGGATTTTCCTCATGTAGCTTAGCGTTGTAATTCTTATCTCCTCCTTCTTCATACACTTTTTATTTAGTTTGCTTTTGAGAAAAGTCTAAACCTCGAATACAATTTTGAAATTGATTTTATTTCTAAACCTCCCATAGAAATGGAAGAAGCTTGTGAAACGATTTTTTCACAAAAAGGAAAAGATAAACTCAACCTACGTGGATATTTGATGGTGAAGGATAAAAACAAACGATTCTTATCATTGGTGCTGTGAATTTCGTAAATCTGATAACTGTACAGGCAGAGCAGTTACTTAACTTGTAAATAGAAAGGATTCACAAACAAAATTTGTTGAACACAGTCAGTCTCCTTGTGCAAGTTTAAAATAAACTCTTAAACTCTTCTAATTATACATTTACATCTGGTCCTTCATTTAAGTGTGAACCTATATTTTGATTATATATTTATATTTAATACCATCATATATATATATATATATATATATATATATATATATATATATATATATATATATATATATATATATATATATATATATATATATATATATATATATATATATATATATATATATATATATATATATATATATATATATATATATATATATATATATATATATATATATATATATATATATATATATATATGTATGTGTGTGTGTGTGTGTGTGTAGTGTATGTATATGTATGTATATTGTGTATGTACGCATGCATGTGTTCAGTTCATTATAATCAAATCATTCCCATAATCCGGGTAAGATTTTCTGAAAACGAAGATTTCCCGGAAGCTGTTTGGCAATGAATAATAAGCATCCGAGAGAGGTATTGAGAAGGCAACATGAAACCCGACCCGACCCTTCCGTGAACCGAGCGCAGGTCTTTGCTTAAATATTTTATTTATGATGAAAACGTTTTGCAAACTGATAAATGCATGCAGTCATATCATACCATTTAATCTATTTATTAAATCTGATTTCAAACGTTCTTGTTTTTCTTCTCTCATCTGAATATTTTCTTTCTGGTTCAGTTTCATTAGGAAAATGTAATTTTTAATATCTTTATATGATATCAACATGCCATCAAATTTTGTCACAGTGTCTTAATGTGAAGTATTGTATCTTCAACAAATAACAAAAAAGCATTAGAAAATATATATACATTTTATCCATTTCTACTTATTCAGTCCGTGTAAAATTTGTTGCGTATATAATGTCCATGTTCAGACAGTTTTATTGATATATGGATAATATGTATCTAATAAGTATACGTTTGCTGAATAAAAAATACCAATAGCAGTAATATTACTCATTTCTATAGACGAAGCACAAGTTCTTCTATTTCATTTCTGGGTTTATTTATGATTATTTCTATTTCACGCCTTACAAGCGCAGAAGAAAATTAGTTTGCTGAAATAAAATTTTTGACAAACAGTAGCGAAGCAAGCAACTGAACTGCTTGCATATAATTGTTTCAATGAAGTGTTTACTGCTTATATATACACAGGAATTTTGAGAGATTCTCGTACCACAATCATCAGCAATTGCCTCGCATCTGGCAGTATAGTTTATGTCAGAACTTCTGCAACCTTTCACAGGTTTGTTAGTTTCAGGTAAACTGTTTACGGACTTCTGACTCGAATATGTTACTCTTATTGATATTTTACTGTTTATATTACGATTATTATTCCTACTGACTGCATATTTTTGTGGAATAATCTTAAGTACACTAACAAGCATAAGTATAGAGTGAAGTATTAGGTAACATACTAATGAATAACAATCTGCGAACATCTTTGCAAAAAATAAATAGATAAATAAATAAATAAATAAGTAAATAAATATACAAATTACTAAATAACTATCTAAATAAATAAATAAAAATAAATATACTTTACACCACCCTTAAAAAACAAGATTTCAGATCTAAAACTTGTAAAGTAGCCTCAAATATCGGCGCAAATATTCTAATCAGTTACGCAGAACATAATTGAAGGATGGGAAGAGTGAATAAACATATTGATATTGGTGTATGCTGATGTCTAACTTCCGTGAAAAGGAAATACAAAACCTGTCACCATAAGGAACTATCAGTCTATTTCTCATTAGCATTATCAGGAATATCTGACCAATTCTGACTTTAAGAAAATAAGTAAACCTAGTTTTTGTAAAGAACAAACTTTTTATTTCTGAAATATAATTATCAACCCTTTTTATCTCTGATATATAGCATCCCATCCCTTTTTTGTGCTTTGAAAATGACCTGAGTTTAAGACTAGTCCCAAAAAATTTAGAGAAGTATTTTCAACATGCGATCGCCCTCGTGGTTATTAACAGCTGCTACCAGGAAACGGTAATGTGATTTTTTTTTTTAAAACTAAAATGTTCTCTCATTATAAGTTGATAGGTTAATGACTCTTAGGTGAAAAAGGCCAATTTTAAAGAAGGCTCCTGTAAACATTTTTAAAACCATCATTAATTACTCATCCTTCAAAGTTTTCGTAGTACCCAAAAGTTTACCTAAAATTTGTCTTAAAAGGATCTTCAATATGGCTGTTTATCATTTTGCACTCAGGTAATTATTTGTAATAGGTTCTTTAAATCAGCTGGTAATATGCGATGAGGGAGGTAAAGTTAATCGTTAATTGATAATACAAAAAATAGCAGAAAGAGAATCAGTGGGTGAACTAAATATCATATGAAGAATTACGAGGCATCCTCTATCATGGCCCCTTCCCTTAGAATTCTTAAAACTATTTTGGGTTTAAAAGTCTGAAAACGTTACCTGTTCTAAAATTAAATCTATTTACCAAGGTCAATGGCCACATTATACCATGAAAAGTCCTTCCATTATTAATTTATTCCTTTTTTATTTAATGGAGCGTTAGTCGTTTTAATTTTCTTGTGAAATTTTCATTATATTTTGAAGTAATTTTTTTTTTCGTGGGGCATTAGGAAATTTGTTCTTGGTATAAACTATTACCGTTTGCAGTGTTTATTTATTTATTTTTATTGTTGCCAATAAATAAAGGCGTTATGACTAAATTTTTGAGTGCTAAAGTCTATTTGTAATGCTGAAAATACACGTCACTCATCTTTTATTATTTCTTTATGGTGTCAAATAGTAATTTCTTAAAATCCTTTATATGCGATTTTTTTTTAAATTATTGCTTACAATGTTATGGTAGTTCTGAAATTACCTGTCTGAATCAGCATTGTTGGTTTAATTTTAGGAAGACTTATTTTACCATTTATGTAAACGTTGAAGGCAAAATTCCCAGTCTCGAATATACTGTCAAGAAAATCTACCCAAGACTGAAACAATGTCTATTATTTCTCGTAATTCATGTACATACTGTTAAGACCGAGTTAGTTACAGCGTTGGAAATGTGCCATTACTTTAAGAGTTCAGACATTTCTGGGCGAACAAAAATAGAATTGATGAAACAGATTTAATTTTAGATTCTGGAGATCTCTTCAGTTTGAATAGTTAAGGTAAGTCTATTCAAAATATATGATATTTGCAAAAGGTCAAGTAAGTTCAAAAGAGGGCAGAATGTCGTTGTGTGAATGTAATGTATGTGTGTGTGTGTGTGTGTGTGTGTGTGTGTGTGTGAGAGAGAGAGAGAGAGAGAGAGAGAGAGAGAGAGAGAGAGATTAGCTGTGTTTCTTGATCTAGAAAGATTACAATAAAGGACAGGATACAGTACAAGGTAATGCTAAGTATTGCTGGAAAATTCGCTACAAAATTGTTCATAACAATTCTTACTTAAGAAAATAATTTCGTTTAGATAATAGATGAAATATAACTTCGCAAGCAAACGCGTAAAAATAGGTTAGGTTGGATTACATCAACATTGTCAAGATTTCAAATAACTAATATCAGTTAAGTGTCCGCAACAAAAAAGTGGTGGAAAATATGCAGTTTGAAGTAACTGAATCATTATAGAATATCCCTGCATTTGCAAGGCTGACAGGAAACTGCAAGAAGCGGAAAAGAAGTTAAGAAAGAACGCGAGAGGGATAGAGAGACAAGACAGCAAATTTCATATTAAAGGGGGAACCAGGGAAAATGGCAAAAAATGCAGGGAAAGACAGTAGAGTAACTATTTTGATCACAAGCCCTCGCACCATCAAGCTTTTTCCGAAAAGAAAAAGTTCATTTCATGTTTGTCTTCGGAGGGTTCAAAGTTTTTTTTTTTTTTTTTAACTCTTAGAGGGTCACCAATATTGTGACATTTCGCATCTCTGTGGGAAAATGAAAATCCTGGAGAAAGTACAGGAACTTCCCCTCCTGCTTCTTGCGTACTCTTTTTTTTTTTAAATCTCTCTCTCTCTCTCTCTCTCTCTCTCTCTCT
The DNA here is from genome assembly GCF_040412425.1 of Macrobrachium rosenbergii. Classification (NCBI taxonomy): domain Eukaryota; kingdom Metazoa; phylum Arthropoda; class Malacostraca; order Decapoda; family Palaemonidae; genus Macrobrachium; species Macrobrachium rosenbergii. The sequence continues at coordinate 11,049,098 of NC_089764.1, forward strand.
CTCTCTCTCTCTCTCTCTCTCTCTCTCTCTCTCTCTCCTAATAACCCTTTTAATCACAATAATTATATTTTCCCTTATTCATTTGAAATTTTTGTGCCTACATTAATCTGCTATATTTAATGGCTTTAGAAAAAAATTTCTAAAGAACATTATACAAACAAGAGTAATAAAATCCAGCTACTTTATATTATATTTATAACTGCAGCATATCATAATGCTTATGATTCTCTTAAAATCAGAAGTATTACAGGTGACAGTTCTTATATTCTACTGGAATATTCTTATATTTAATGTAATAAAATTATTCTGTATAACGGAATATCTATTCCATTCTCTTTTTTTTTTTTTTTAAATATTTCCCAACACAAGACATGTCTTCCATGCTATGATCAGCCACCCAATCACACTGTCGCC
>NC_089764.1:11052011-11112011 GCF_040412425.1 Macrobrachium rosenbergii
ACCGATGTATTACAGCGAAATCGAAGGTCACTTCCACGTCCTACATATCGAATCTGGAGGTCTATCTTAGTAGTCCAAATGCGACATATTTTCAACAAAATGTCTTTTTCACGACAATAAATAATTTGTTCAAGGGATATCATTGTTCGAGCAATATTTTTTCGTTTTGCATTTTTACCTGCAAGTCATTTTATGACCAAACTCGAATGCCATACCATGATATATAAAGATGCTTTCAATCATAGCAGGCAACCATATTTGCAACACAGGCCCGAGCCCTTGATACAGTTATTTAAATATTATTTTAATCTCTCTCTCTCTCTCTCTCTCTCTCTCTCTCTCTCTCTCTCTCTCTCTCTCTCTCTCTATGGTGTAAAGTACACCAATGTTCGATATGATTAAAGGTTACCCAGGTCATGTGCTCATCCTCTGTCAGATTATCTGACACACATACCTGGCAGTCGTAGTTTAGGAAATTCTGGCGATAATGGAATCGTGACGCTTGTGGGGCCTTGGGGCTGTTTGGTAGTAACTCTTATATGAAAGCCTGATCGCCTATCTTATACAACCCGAGAATAACTGGTTGAACTGAATTTTGTATAACTGCCTCTTATTGGAAATTTGTGATTTAGAAGTCGATCCTGTGAAAATTACGATTTTGGAATGCTTTTGAGCGAAATTTTTATTGAAAGATTATGTTGAATATTCTTGAATTAATTACTTACTTCTCATGAAAGATTGAAATCAGAGGTTAAGTTCAAACGACAGTTCATAAAAAGACTCTCAATGAAAAAACAAATATTCCTTGCGAATGTGGTGAACGATGTAAAAAAATTTTCCCTTGTCTCTTGGGTACTAAATGATTATTATTTAAGGGGGATATCTTTCGTTATTGTGCTCTCTGGCCGTTATATAGAATTTATTTAATCGGCGTGAGAGTATATAATGGGAATTTGCTGCACCGTAAACGGCCTTTCAGTGTCAAAGTGGTCGAGAACGGGAAATGAAATGAAAGTCTGTTAAATTTTGCTCAGTATGACAAAGTGACAGTTGTTTACGAACGAGAAAAGTAATTAATGATGAACGTGGAATAATTAATAAACAAATATAATGCAAGACCAAATGTACCAGTAGGTAAAAAATAAATTGACAGGTATAAGAAAAATAACTGTTCCCTATCGAAAAGTTGACAGGTGAGAGGTAGAATTCTTCCCTAGGAACGAGGAAAATAATCGACGATGAACGTTGAAATTATTGGTAAACAAAAATGACACGAGAGGAAACGCACAAATAAGTAAATATAAATGACGGATAAGTAGAAGAAAAAAATAACTATTTCCTATTGAAAAGTGACATGCAATGGGGAAAATTATTCTCTAGAAATGAGGAAAATAATCGACGATGATGAGAGAGCAAACGTACCTATAGGTAAAAATAAATGACTGGTAAGCAGTTCAAAAATAACTATTGTCTACTGTAATGAGGTAAGTGGGGAGGAGGATGAAGAAAATGAGAATGACCAAGTTGGATATTTTTCTTGCACGGTACAAGCCTCATGGTTTCATTGTTTTACAGCTTGCATATATATATATATATATATATATATATATATATATATATATATATATATATATATATATATATATATATATATATATATATATATATATATATATATATATTCATTTTAATTCATTTCTTTTCCAGTGGTACTTCTAGTTTCAGCTTCTATTTTGGAACTCAAGATTTTTGTCAACCTACAGAATGGGAAAAACAACAACCTTTTGGCTCCACCTACATTGCACAACATGGCACACTGTGCAAAGAGCTCTGATACAGGAAAGGTTTAAGTAAACATTGCTTCGATCTATCAACAAGTTACAATAAGAACATGATACGACGTTTAAAAATAGGTAGTTTCTCGTTAATTGGACATTCACTAATGGAATGATTTACATTGAACAAACGCATTTCAATACCATGAAATGATTCCATCACGAAAAATCTATATGCAATTTTTTTTTTTATATATCAGGTTCGCTTCTAGCACTGAAAACATACGGAAATCTCTCTCTCTCTCTCTCTCTCTCTCTCTCTCTCTCTCTCTCTCTCTCTCTCTCTCTCTCTCTCTCTCTTAAGTGAGGTTTAAAGTGGCCCATCGCTTTGGTACATGCATCCATGTATACGTAAAATATGAGAACATATGTTGCCGATATATTCGTTTAATTAAATCTATGCATGTTAAGCGTAAAAACAGAAAAGTTTGAGCACTTTTCGTGATATTTTGCAATTGCCCATTACTGCCCCTCTTCGGAAAACACTGTAAGGTCACACCATTTTATACTTCTCTTTTTTCCTCGCGGAACTTAGGAGCAAAATATAAAACCATTTTTTTTTTTTTTTTTTTTTGCATAATGAAGGTTTCGCTGCACTTTTAGTTGCTGTTGTTCCAGTGGTTTCATCTTTTTATTGCTTTATTTTAGTCTGGAAAAATATTAGATACTGTCTCTTTCTGGGCACAGTATTTTACTCACTTGACGAAGATGAATAACACTTTTTAAGATACCATTCGGTATGGAATGTATATTAAAACATGCGAGCACAAAGGAAATTGTTTTAACATCCAATGAACGCCGCTTCTATAATACCTGTTTCACATATCCTTCCGTGATGGGAAACTATACAGTTTTCGATTATCTATTTCCCGTCAAGGCACTTAAATGCTAAGGTTTTGTAAAAGAATGATCGGTTTTACCTGCAATTAAAAGAGTATTTCTCTTAATAATCGTAATAAGAGGCTTTATAAATGTTTCGAAGTTGTTCTCAATGCAACAAATTATAAATGAGTTTTAAAATTAATGATTGGAATTATTCTGCAAAACTACTTTCCTAGAATTTCATAAATCTTAATTCAGTAAACTATTCTCTCTGAAATTTGCTGAAACGATTTAAGAAAAGTTCGCTCTAAAGAGCTTCATAAATTCCTCGTTACGAAAGGTCTTTGACTTTATTGAACAATGCAGCAATCTGTGCAGTATTGATATTGGCAGTAAGTGTGTGTAAGAAATGAATGGAATAAATCATATTTAAAACGTGGAAAATAGGCAGGCGCAATTTCTATTATTCGTGAAGAAAAATTCTAAATGGGTTCACTTGATTAGAAAACTTACTTTTCCAATATAAAGAGACGCATGCACACACACACACACACATACACAAATGTGAATAAGTTATTGTAAAGAATCATAATATCGATAAATATGATCAATATAAAAAATTATCATTGGTTATAATTTATCTAAATTTATTACCGCTAGCGTTATTTCTATACCTTAGCCTTACTACCATAGCTATTACTACAAGATTACTCAAATTGTTTCACGTTGTGCTTACATTAATATAGAATTCATAATATAAATATACTTATGCAGCAATTACCGTAGATCTTGAAAGCGGGTGGCTGAAAAAAAATTAAGAAAGCGCTCTGTACCATTTACTAATTAACTACTGAAAAGTACAAGATCCCATTGTAATGCACATTAGCAGCATAGCAAAAAACCAGAGACTCATTGCAATAATAATCCCCATCTTTCGCGCTGTCTTTTGATTCCTGGATGTTATGAACATTAAATCCTTCTTTATAATTACTTCAGAATACAAAATACTTATCAGCCATTTCCATTCTTCCGCCACCCATGTCATACTTCATTTCAACTTTTGTCTTGCTCATATTTCTCTTCAATATTCTACTCTACCAGAAGCCTTTAATTAAGCTCCTTCAGAAATTTTGCATTTTCCCTTCACCTTCCCAACTAATGCATTATCACCTGAAAGCATTACTTCTTCGTATACAACAACTTTCCGTAAAAATCTAATGTATTCTCTTTTAGTTACCGTACCGTGTCAGTTATTAAGATACTAAGTAATCTTGGAGACATAACACAGCTTTTTTTATATACTGGTCGACAAAACAACAAAATTAATGAAGAACTGTATTTTAGGTGTGACTTTAGCATTACGCTTTTATTTTTTTATTATTTTCATTTTATATTCTTACTTTTGCATGCGCATTCTTCTTCTTCTTCGTTGTTGATAAAAAATCCTGAAAAGGCCTGTTGGCTGTCGAAAAGCTATGGCAACGCATATCTAGTATATCATTTCCCAGTGGTATGTCCCTCTGAAAAAGTGATCTCTTCCTGCCAATGGTCAATTTTTGGATAACGTAAAACCTCCCTTGAAGTGAGATTAGTGATTGATTGGATACATGACCCAGGCGCCATTTTGAAGGTGCTGCAACCTGCCTTAAGTTCAGTTATAATTATCGAGCCCATCCCTTAGCCTTCAGCTAACATAGGCCACTTAAAGCATTCTATTTTTGTGCATGTTCGGTAGTATTAAACTAGGCATCTCTCCATATTTCAGAGAGGTGTGCGTGATGCTGTATTGCCGTGTGCTCTGTTCCATCGTCAAATTCTGCATTCTCGCACCCCAAGAAGGGCCAATTGAATTAGATGTCAGTTAAGCCCATTTAATTTCTCCTATAAATCATTGTTTTGCGTTTACGTGTATTTTGTAAACAAAGTGGTTAATTTGTCCCCTTAGTCTGCTTTATGCTTCCATCCAGTAATTATTTTCACTTTCACTTTTGAGTGTGTGATTAAGGAGGTCCTGCACACAAGGTAAATAAGCAGCAAGGCAAGATTGATTGATTTTTCCCCCTTACTCATAAATATATATATATATATATATATATATATATATATATATATATATATATATATATATATATATATATATATATATATATATATAAACATACATATATATATGCATATCTTATAATTTTCACAATGGTCCCGTGGATGAAGTATAGAATAGGTCCCACGTGAAATAAAAGGAAGTGGTACCACTTCCTTTTATTTTCATGAGGATATATTATATATATATATATATATATATATATATATATATATATATATATATATATATATATATATATATATATATATATATATATATATATATATATATATATATATATATATATATATATATATATATATATATATATATATATATATATATATATATATATATATATATATATGAAAATGGGGAAAAAGCAATCAAGCTTGCCTTGCTGCTTATTCACCTTGTGTGCAGGGACCTCCTTAATCGTACACTCAAAAGTGAAAGTGAAAATAATTAAATGAATATATGTAATACATATCTGTATGTATATAGCATATATATATATATATATATATATATATATATATATATATATATATATATATATATATATATATATATATATATATATATATATATATATATATATATATATATATATATATTAAAAGGACCTCATTCAAACTGGATGGTATCTAATGCAAGTTTTATTCAAAAAGTTACAAGCTTTCTTGGACAAACAGTCCACATTATCAATATTCGTACAATGATAGACGCGTAGTCAGCTGTATTTATATCTGTGTGCTGGGTACTTTTAATCCTATAATTCAGCTCCTCCTGTGTATGATCTTGGTCTTTTCCCTGCTCCTTCTTCTCCACAGTAGCAAGGAAACGAAGGAAAAATGCAAGTGAACGCATGGAAAACGGACACTTAGAAGAAGGGAGCAGCGAAAGACCAAGATCACGAGGGGTGGGGTCACACAGGAAGAGCTAGGCGATTATAGGATTAATAAAAGTACCCAGCACACAGATATAAATACAGCCGGACTACGCGTCTGCTCATTGTACGGAATACTTGATAATGTGTGGACTGTTTGTCCAAGAAAGCTTGTAACTTTTTGAATAAAAACCTTTTAGATACCATCAGGTCCTTTAGTAATTCTACTAATGCACAGAACTTTTATATATATATATATATATATATATATATATATATATATATATATATATATATATATATATATATATATATATATACATAAATACTGGGCCTTATGCCTGAAAGAAACTTAAATATCTCAATATTTCAGCCTTTAAAGAACTAAATAACTTTGAGGAATCCGAGGGAACTTGTAGGGGTTTAAGTTCCGTGTCCATCGTACCCCCTTTCTTCATATCTCCCGAGAGAGAGAGAGAGAGGGCACCTGCCTGTACCCTTACCAAATTCTTGTTTTCTGCTCCCTTCTGCTGGTGGCTTCTCTTTGTATTCTAGGCCGTACAAGGAGAGCATCACCCCAGAATATCCTGTTGGCAAGAAGGAACTTGTTGTCCGGAGACAAGCAAAGTCAGTACTGAGCGAACCAGAGTCGAAGGAAGACGCTCTTCCCCACCTTACCAGGGCTTCCTATGGGCGGCCAAATCTCTCTTCATTGACTGCCAAAAATTAAGCAACCATTGATTCAGCCTGTCCAATTCTGCTGAAGGAAGGTACAGCCCACTCATGCTTTTGCTAAAATAACAGCCATATTGCATGAGCTATATCCTTTATCTCGAACTTTTCATCATTCATTATCTCTTTCTTGCTATCTACAAGTGCAGTGTAAAATTATGTCAAGTGTCCCTTTGAACTCAGTAAATCAATGAAGTAGTTATTTCCCAGACTGTGATATATATAAGTGAACTAATAACCTCTTCAAATTGTTATTTATGTCCTTATGATAGGAATGTTGAGGCAATTTATACTCATCAGACATCTCTCTCCCTTCCAGGAGTCGATGTCCAGTGTTACGTGATTATTGCAAGTTCTCTCCAGACACAAGTTGCATGGAATCCACACCGAAGAATCCATTGCCTTCTTACAGTAATTAAGACATCTGGAACTAAATCCCAGTATTTAATCACCTTAAATTATCAAATGTGAATTAATTCAAGAGATGCCATATATTTCTTTTGCTGTTGGAGTTATTCTGTAAATCATAAATAAACTAAAATTTAAGTACTAAGGGTATCTCTCAGATGACCTTAAAATCCCCTTCTACTTTTCCTTTTGGGTTATGCTTTGTGGCCCCATTAGCAAATGCCAGAAATAGGCTATAATTGAGTAATCCCGACAGCATATCTAATATATATATATGTATATATATATATATATATATATATATATATATATATATATATATATATATATATATATATATATATATATATATATATATATATATATATATATATATATATATATATATATATATATATATATATATATATATATATATATATATATATATATATATATATATATTTTCTGTTAATATCAGAATTCCATCAAATATAAGGTGTCTATAAAAATGCCCAAATGCAGAAAGTAAATGCTATAATATTTCAGATACCAACTGTCTCTCTCTTAAGGCAAGTAATGAATGGGAAGGGACACAGAAAAGCAGTATTTATACCAAAAGGCCCCTAGGTCAGCTGTTATGTCACTCCAGTTGACAATTTCTCTTTAATCTTCTTGATAGCTGGTTGGAGGAAGATTTTATCTATAATATCTGAGTCCCAGGGTCCCTTTGAGAGGTTCATTGTATTTCTTTGTTTAATCAAAGCCGACATATTCCAGTCTATTTCGTAATTATTGTTTTTTATATGGTTAAAAATAGATGACTTCTGTTGTCCATACCTAACTGAATGTTTATGCTGTATTACTCTGAGGGAGTGATTTCCCTGTAAAACCGAAATAACATTGGTCACAGTCGAGGCAGTGGGATTTTGTAAACTCCTGTGTCTTTGGGGACCGCCTTTTGTTGGACGTTAATCAGGGAATTGGCTAAGTTATTTAGGTAGATAAAAGCAAAAGGGTCAGAGTTTCTTAGTGTCTGTGTCAATGTCTTAATCCTGTCATATATATATATATATATATATATATATATATATATATATATATATATATATATATATATATATATATATATATATATATATATATATATATATATATATATATATATATATATATATATATATATATATATATATATATATATATATATATATATATATATATATATATATATATATATATATATAAATATATATATATATATATATATATATATATTATATATATATATATATATATATATATATATATATATATATATATATATATATATATATATATATATATATATATATATATATATATATATATATATATCTTATATATATATATATATATATATATATATATATATATACATATATATATAAATATATATATATATATATATATATATATATATATATATTTATATATACGGATAGCTATTTATATTATATACATATCCAGTTAATGACATGCCCTGTATTGATATCTAACCCAGTGCTGCCCAAGAAATATCTGAATGATAACCGATACACTAGATTTCTCTTTCTCTATCTCTCTCTCTCTCTCTCTCTCTCCTCGTTCTTCCCCTCTGGATTTGGGATAATGGAAAATCTCTTTCTCTGAGTCCTCGGTGGCCTTAACTCTCTCTCTCTCTCTCTCTCTCTCTCTCTCTCTCTCTCTCTCTCCTCCTTAACACCCCTCTATTCTCTCTTTCTCCTCGTTAGGTCTCTCTCTCTCTCTCTCTCTCTCTCTCTCTCTCTCTCTCTCTCTCTCTCTCTTTCTCTACCTTAATACCTGGAGATTCTCTCTCCCTGTCTCTCTCTCTCTCTCTCTCTCTCTCTCTCTCTCTCTCTCTCTCTCTCTCTCTCTCTCTCATTTTCCTCTTTCCTGTTAAGATAGTTGCTTCAATTACATTGCCCAGCATTTTTTGACATTTTATATTTCACCCTTTCTCAACCCCATTCCTATTAGAGATGAAATTGGAATTAAAGGGCATCAGAAGTGTCACTATTCATCTCAGCGACCTCAAAACTATGGGTTAGACACTAATATCTGTCGTTTTTGGTTATCTTTACAAATCATCCCCTTCCCACCCACACCCCTTTAGTGCCAGTGATGTTTAACCCCCACAGCATTCTTTTCCTGAGAGTAAGGCATACCGAAATGAGGTATGATAAACCTGTAGAGTTTATTTAGTAACAAAGTCTATAGGCAGAACTAGCCCCACTTCAGGGAATAAATATCACCCCCCTCCCCACCTTTTAGTGCCATTTGGTGCTAGTGATGTCTTACCCACACAGTATTCTTTATACATAAGCTAAGTTCGGTTGAAATTCTCAATGCATTTCTAAGTTATCTCTCTCTCTCACTCTTTCCCACTCTTTCCCACCTAACAAATTCTCTCTAATCTCATCTCTATCTCTATATATCCTGTTAATATATATTGCTTGTGTGTGTACATTACCCAGCATTTTTGACATTTTATACTTCACCCTTTCTCAACCCCATTCCTATCGGAGATGAACTTGGAATTAATATCAGAAGTGTCACTATTATCTCAGCAACCTAAAAACTATGGGTTAGACACTAATATCTGTCGTTTTGGTTATCTTTAACATATCTCCCCTTCCCACCCCACCCTTTAGTGCCAGTGATGTCTTACCCCACAGTATTCTTTTCCAGAGAGTATGGAATACCAAAATGAGGTAAGATAAACCTGTAGAGTTTATTTAGTAGCTAAGTCTCTATAGGCAGAACCAGCCCATTTCAGGGAAGCCCTAAACACCCCAGCCCACCCCTTTGGTGCCCTTTGGTGCTAGTGAGTCTTACCCACACAGTATTCTTTTACATATCATATGTATATAGTTTGGTTGAAATTGCTCAATGCATTTCATAGTTATATGGAATATATATATACATAATATATATATATATATATATATACATATATACATATATATATATATATATATATATATATATATATATATATATATATATATGTGTGTGTGTGTGTGTGTGTGTGTGTGTGTGTGTGTGTGTGTGTGTGTGTGTGTGTGTGTGTGTGTGTGTGTGTGTGTGTGAATTTTTGTCCCTTTTTGTCTCTTATCCACTCGTGACCTTTTCCATATTCACAAATATTAAGCCACAAATACAGCTTAATGTCCAGTTCAACATACCTTGGGAATCATCATACACCGAAAAGGGTTAATTATAATGATAAGTTCTTCGTCATCGGCTGGATTCGAACCGTTATCTAGTTTGGAAACAACGATAGATAGTGACTTTGACCACCAAGCTATCAAGAGAGATGTAAGTTGATACTGACAAATGTCAGGTGCTATACCACGAATTTATATCAGCCCATCTCCACCTCGATACCTGAATGGTAAACGTGTAAATACTCCGTGAGGATGGATTGGTATCGATTCTAAGGATAAATTAAATCTTGGTTTGATGAACTGACTGCAAGAGAATGTGTTCAAAATAAGTCTTCGTTTCTGTTTACACAATGAAAGCAGTCCATCTTTGCATGAAGCTAAAAAGTTCCTCATTGGACGGGTGGGTATCGTCCCCTGCTGGTCCCGCGTTCGATTCTCCGACCGGCCAATGAAGAATTAGAGGAATTTATTTCTGGTGATAGAAATTCATTTCTCGTTATAATGTGGTACGAATTCCACAATAAGCTATAGGTCCCGTTGCTAGGTAGCCAATTGGTTCTTAGCCACGTAAAATAAATCTAATCCTTCGGGCCAGCCCTAGGAGAGCTGTTAATCAGCTCAGTGGTCTGGTTAAACTAAGGTATACTTAACTTTCTTCAATAATCAAAGCATCAAAGAAAGCAAAATTTAGCCGTTTTTTCTAAACGAAACTTCATTTTATTCTCTTCACAAACAAAAATTCGCTTTAAAAATTTTCTCGTCACAATCAAATAATTTATTTGGTTGCCGGAGGGAGTCCCGTGAGTCACGCAATTTCGAGTCTCAATGACAGACGTAAACGATTTAGCGAAATCCTTTATAAGCCCTGATCGTCACGTGTCTGTTATTGATGAGGACAGTCGCCACTTGTCGGCTGTCGTCCTGCAATTGGGTCTTCTTTTATTCCTCAGTTTCGTTGCGATATTCTTTTGTAGACTTTTTTATGTCGTGGAAGATCATGCAATATTTCTCTATTCCAGATGCCTGGACAATGCTGGTTTCTTTTTCCTTGGATTTTATTTTTTATTTTATTTGTTATTTATTTATTTATTGCATTTTTGCCCTGTTTCTTGTATCTAGGTTATCTGGTGAAAGGTGAAGGAATATATATATATTTATATATATATAACTTATATATATATATATATATATATATATATATAGTATATATATATTGGATTATGTTACTACTAATAATATTATAATTGCCAATAGTTCCACTGACATGGAATTAAATAATTAATTTTATAATGCGTTAACATTTGAGACGAGAATATAATTCATTAAAAGTCTCTTATATTTTGGACCAAAAGCTGTATAAAGATATAAGAAAATATGATGATTGATAGTGCCAGTAACATGTGTAAAACTCACAAGAGAGTGATTTGCGATGTATTTATTTAGAAACTTCATTAAGATAAATGAAACACAGCCATTTTTAGATTTTCTTAAAATACCAAGAATTCAGGCTACTTTTTTAATGCAAATTTCCAAGAAATAGACTAAATATACAACATTTGCTAGTCTCAAACGAATTTGTAAATGATGTTTATAGTGCATATATTGTAGCTGAGTTTCTTATTCATCAGAATAAATACTAATATCAAGAATTTATTTAATGTAAAAAAATCATAATGAAAAATGATTATCAGGGTTTTACTTTAATTATGAAAATAAAGAGTTCTTATAAAGAATAGCATTATATTCCGCTCATGTTTTGTTTTGCGGCAACCTAATTATTTAAATAATTAGTCCACAAACTAACTTTTGCCTCTTGAACATCATACAAATAACGAAATGTTATCAAGGATATAAATACGTAAATCAGGTCATAAAGAAGCGTCAGTAAGAAATGCACGGACAAACACATTACAGGCAAACTTATGCATCATTTTGACTGCTATATTGAAACAAGGGACGAAAAATTCTTTAATGTACAGCATGTGAATCTTCTTCACAGACATTTCAAGTAACATTTCGTATTCCACAAGTAAATATGACTTCGGCTGAAAGGAGACAGAAAATGGCGCATCCCAAACTCAAAGAACTCGCATGATAAGACTAACCAAGCAAATACACATGAAATAAGAACCCCGAATACAGAGCATCTGCAAGGGTGCGCATTTGCATAAAAGAGAGGGAAGGGAATGTGGAGGGGATGGGGGGGGAGGGGATGGAAGAGGGAAGGGAAGGGAAGGGGGAAGGGGATGGAAGAGGGGAAGGGAGGGGGAAGGGAGGATGGGGGGAGAGGGGAGGGAAGAGGAGGGGGATGGTAGGGGAGGTAAGGGAAGGGGAGGAGGAGGGGGAGGGGATGGAAGAGGGAAGGAGAGGGAGGACACAGCTAAATTAAACTTGATCTTGTGCTTGGGGGAGGGAAGGAAATGGAAGGGAGGGAAGGGAAGGGAAGGGAAGGGATGGAAGGGGAAGGGGGGATGGAAGAAGGAAAGGGAGGAGGAGGAAAGGGGGGAAGGGGAGGGGGGGATGGGGAGGGAAGGGATGGAACAAAGGGGAGGGGGGATGGAAGAGGAGGGAAGAAGGGAGAAGGGGTGGAAAAAAAAAATATATTTTAGTTTAACCAGACCACTGAGCTGATCAACAGCTCTCTGGGGAGAGAGGGAAAGGGCTGGTCTGAAGGATTAGATTTATTTTACGTGGCTAAGAACCAACTGGTTACCTAGCAACCGGACCTACAGCTTATTGTGGGATCCGAACCACATTATGACGAGTAAATGAATTTCTAAAAACAGAAATAATGGCCTCTAATTCTTCATTAGCCAGGTGCCCAGGAAAGTCGAACGCTGGACCAACGTTATTGCTCCACAGATATGTTAGGTTCTATCCAACCCTCCAACGAAGAACTAGGAGGGGGATGGAAGAAAGGGGATAGGGGATGGGGCTTAAGTGGAGGGAATGAAGGAGAGTGGGAGAATTACAGCTGGAAAACCTTAACAGTTTCATCTTGTGCTTGGGGAGGAAGGGAATTGGAAGGGGAAGGGGAGGGAAGAGATAACGGGTAGGGAGATGGAAGAGGGAAAGGGAGGGGGTGGGAATGGGAAGGGAGGGGAGGACACAGCTAAATTAACACTTGATCATGTGCTCCAGCAACATTAAGAAAACGGCGTCAAACAAACAAGAAAACAAACAAACAAATTTCATCAAACGTTTCATAGTTTTAGTATTATATAGATAGAGAGATAATTGACAGAAAGTCAGCCAGCTTCTCCGAACACCACTTGCTATTCACACACATTAAGAAATCTGGCGTCTCTTTTAATGGCATGAGCAGTCCGTACCTGAGCATCAGGAAATTTGAATTTTGGGGGCAACTTTGAATGGCCCACTTATACCTTTCCAAATTCATTTTTCAAAAAACTGGTTGAAAAGCTTTACTATCCATCTACACGGCTGTATCTTTTACCATTATTGCTCCACTGGTAAGAGGACCCTCACCAACCCTATTTTACAAGGATATTTTGTGGAAAAAAAAATTTTAGTATGTTTCATCCTACATTTATTGAAAGGTATTTTAAAGTGATTTTGTAAGGAAAAATGTATGATTCTGTGCATGAAATACAATATTGTGAGTGTATACTGGATTAAAGTATGGACTCTGTATGAAATTTACCATAAATAAACATCGTTTATGCGTTACCGCGACAAATGGCTGACAGGCTAACTGCCGACGTATCATGAGCAATTTTCGTAAGTTTGTGATAAAAGATTGATAGTTCGGCTTGTTTTCAATATTTTATTATTAGTAACACAATTTACTGTAATTATCAGTCTTGTTTTTTACTATTTTATTATTAGCACAATTTTTGTGCCTACTCATTATGCTTTAGGCTAGGCCTAGCTTATAGCCTACGGCGCGCGGTCTCCCATCCATTATACGTCCGCATTAGACGCAGGAACTTTTTTTTTATACGTTTGACAATAAAAAAAAGTGCGTCTAATGCGCCGGCAAATACGGTATATATATATATATATATATATATATATATATATATATATATATATATATATATATATATATATATATATATATATATATTTATATATATATATATATATCCATATAGGAATATATATATATATATAAATATATATATATAAAAGTCTATATATATACATCTGACATATATAAACCCTATATATATATATATAAACAACCAATAAATATATATTCTTTCATTTCATATATATATATATCCTCTCGTTCGCTCTTTATATATATCTCTATTAGTAAAATAACGGTTTGAGTTTCAGATATAATGGCGATCAGGTGCAAATAACGGAGCTGTAACGTACGCGTGACCAAGGTCAAATTGGCTCTGAAACTCGCTGGTCGTCTGTACAACCCTCCCCAAATCCAAAACAACGTCAATCTCTTCTTCGTTTTAATTTTTTCATTTTCAGCTAAGCCATATCCCTCTCTTTCGAAGGACTTTATATCTCTCTATTAGTAAAATAACGGTTTGAGTTTCAGATATAATGGCGTTCAGGTGCAAATAACGGAGCTGTAATGTACGCGTGACCGAGGTCAAATTGGCTCTGATACTCGCTGGTCGTCGGTTATGACGCAGACAACATCGATCTCGGTACCCCAATAAAGAAGCCTTCTACTGGAGCTTCATCTGCAGGTCGTGAATACGGCAATTTATCGGGAGAGATAAGATCCTATTCCAGCCCTTATTAATTAACCCCAAAAATGCATTACAGTATCTCCCTCTAATACTGAAATGAATGGTTGCCATAGATACACTCTGCTGTCATTTCTGTTGTGTAAAATCTGGGGTTTTCACATCTTTTTTATTACAGTTTTATCAGGGTAAATTAAAGTGTACTTTACCTGTTCCTGGAACAAATAAATTTACTGATTTCTGGGCTAGTTCCTGTGAGAGAGATAAGGCCGGTAAAACATCCCCAGAATATTTCTGAAACTCAAGCCAATCATTTTTATTGTCTTGAAACAACCAGACGCTTTTCTTGAAATGTTTCATATCCTTGTCTTGAAATATCTCTAAATGTATTTCCTTATCTTTTTTAAACATCACGGTTATGCAATTTTTCTGAGCTTTGCTTTTTAGATAACCTCTTCTCAACAAGACTCCGTGCTCTAGCTGCGAATTTGCGCCGTTTCCATCGCTCAGAGAATATTTCACTCTGGTTGGCTGTTTGTTTGTTGTAGATTAATGCTGTTGTGTGTCACCAGTGGCCCTTAGCCAAAGGCACTTGTAAAAGTAGTAAGGTATTAAAAGGGACAAGAGGCCTGGTTTGACAGTAACTGTGGTAGTGCATCAAAGATAATATTTTTGTTGATAATTCATCTCTCTTACTTAATCTCTTAAATTCTCCATGCTTTGAGTCTATTACTGAAATAACTCCGCCCTTAATAACTATTCTAGAAACAACGTTTATTTTATTATAGCTATTCACTGTAGAATTTGCTTCGGCGATGTCCTTGGGACTCTTAAGGTCACATGTTAAAAAAAAAAAAAAAACTCCCAAAAATAACTATTTTTTCCCATTTTCTGTTATGAAAAACATGTCAGCTTTGCCAGACGGACGATGTTTTGCGTCTTACGCAATGCTTTGGCCCTTTAAATCGGGTATTTAAAGGGACTGTGACGCTGCCACACCCTCTTTATGAGGCTACTCTTTACCGTCCGTGTATAATTTCATTTATTAACGCAAATATTTAGAAATTCTAACTTTTAGTTGTCGTGTACGATACTTCATTCATAACCGGGTTGTTTGTAAACAACCTCAAGTGTTGGCGTACCTTGGTTCTTTTGAAAAGGTTGTTTACCCGCACTTACGCGTGTTTGTGCGTGATTTTATGAAGAATTACTCGTTATCAAAAAGAATTTTTCAATAATGCCAGGGTAGTAAGAGATACAGATACTTACAAGAATGTGGATGAAGGCTCCGTAAAAATAAGTACAAATTTTCTCATAGAAATCGAAATAATGACCAGCCGGTCTCTTCAATTTGTGTGGGAGAAGAGAGAAAGAGAAGAGCCGCGTGGTGATAGCGGAATGAGTTAAAACCATTGTCTATCGTGTTATTGTGTAAAAAGCTTATGCAAAGGAGTGACTGAACATTCTGAAGTACAATACAGTCAACTTGTAATATCTCATGTACATAATTGACACTTTCCAATTCATGTTCCACAAACAATGCTACATCTTATATACAAAATGTATGTAGATCTTACAAACACAAATCAACTATTAAAACTGTAAAGAGGTCAAATGCCAAATAGGAATGAAGCTTTCCATTCAAAATTGTGGAAAAAATGCATAAAAAAAAAACCTTTCATGGATATACTACAGCCATCTGTGCACTACAAATGAGTGCTATAGAGCACAACCTCGGGTATGTTTGTGTGTGTCCGTTATAAATGACATTATAGATGGCATTCCTATTAAATCAAGTACTCGGAAAAAGAGAAACCAATAACAAGGTCATCTCTGATATCCAAAACACGGAAGAGGAGAGCAAAGCAACAAGGTGATAAAAAAAAAAAAGGATGGAGTGTTTTAGGCTGGCACTCATCAGTGGCTCTCAGTGCCGCCTCATATAGAGGTTTAAAGGATGCTGAGTTCCTGCACGAATGGACACTAAGTCTGTCTGGTAAAATCCATCGTAAATTTTAAAAACAAGTCCCAACGATGGCCTTGGGATGGTTTGGAAAGTCTTTTGCCGGGGAAGAAAAATAAGCTAGAAAACGAAAATTTCGCTTTTAGGCATAGGATAGATTTTTTACCTGCTGAAGATTCTTTTAACATGCAAACTATGTGTCCAAGATAGCTATGTTTTTCTTTAAAAAGATATACATACAAAATATCTCCCATAAGTGAGGTGTCTAAAAGTTAGGAAAACTTTAACTCGTGTTTTCTCACAATCAATATTTTATGAAGTTAGCTACATTCAAATGTCTATAAAATCAAGGATTTTTGAAAATAATTGTAAAAAAAGGCATTAATTCTGCAGGATATTTACAAAAGTTTCATGATCTGGAGTATTTTTCTTTTTCTTTTATATGCACAGTTGAATTTTCAAAACTGAAAAACTTAAAATTTTCAATTTTCAAAATTTTATAAAAAAAAATTTCGTACTATTTCTTTTAGATTTTTAATTCATATATTGTACGATTATAGAATTTGATTTAAAATAAAAAACAAAATTATCTGTATATGTCGAAATTTAATAAAGTTGAAAGACTTTATTTTTTCGAGAAAAATCTTAAAAATTAATATAAAAAAGTGTTGGTCCAAATTCCATAAAATTTTTAGTAATATCATGTTTTACCATACTCAATAACCCCTGAAAATTACAGCCATCTCATTGCAATATTTCAAGTACCTCTTCAATCTTGAGCCTATGACCTTAACTCTTTAATTGACTTTTATTTTTTTAGTTAACTACGAAACGACTTATTTTATGGAGAATGTTTCCTTGCCTTCTCTTACCGTTTATTAACCCATTTCTATTCAGAACAACCTCATCCTCTTTACACACCTACTATAATATCTGATAACCTATCCACAATTCATATTCAGATAACGAGAAAATGCTCTCAAGTTTTTAATAATATAACCCGAACCTTGTAATCAATGATCTTATGAATGAAGACTAATGCTTAATCTCCTGTCATATGATTAACCAGTCTTTATTTGTCTTTCAAAAACGTAAACCATAAACTCACGATTAAATAATAATTGTTTTAGGGTTTTTTCTGCTTAGAGATGTACCCTGTGTCTAACGTTATTAATATACAAAGCTGACCATTAAGCATCCTATATAAATACTGGAGGTTTTGCGTACATAATAGTTAGTAATTATCCAAACGTCATAACATGACACTTGAAATTCTATAAGGCCCCCTTAAAACTACCTCCAACGCCATCTTAATCTCTAACACTGCAGCAAATATTTCCTTCTGAATCGATTGTTAAATATTTTCCGTCAGGTTACTAGAATCTTCGCTAAAAACGGATTATCAAGCTCGCTGATATTTCTACAGTTTAAGAATGCTCGAAATCTATAGTAGCTAAAAATAAAACACACATATACCTGCATTATTCTACTCAGAAATATAAACTGGATTTACAGTTAACAATGATTTGAACAGATCTGGCGGCTCAGTGAAATAGATGTAACCCATTCCAGCCATGTTATTCTAAATAATTCTGTTATCAGTTAATATGTTTATTATTCTTTCAATAATACATATTGCAGACGGTGAGTCTATTAGTGCAGAGGACTGCCTTGTTTTATAACATACGTCTTATACAGAATATCATCGAATACGTATTGAACGTTGTTTATTGTTAACGTCTCATGCAAAGCTGGCAAGCATGTACATGTAGTTATGTCGGTTGTATTTCTTTTAACTAGAACGGTCATCAGATAACATCTGGTTAGTAGCCATATGAGTCTGCATAACATCAGTACATTCTTTAGAGTTAACAGTGTTCTACAATGGCCATTCACATTTTGATGTAATTCACTAATTCCCGATGCTTTCAAGGAAACCGGCCTTTATTCCGAGTTCCATACCTCTGGTTTAATAACGGCCACATATCAATATTTTTCCACCATCGTAGCTGAGGAATTGATTTCACATACATGAATCAAACGAGATTATAATTATCCCTTTAATTCTTATTAACTTTTTGTCTTTAGTTTTTCTTTATCAGTTTCATCTTCCTTTCGTCCTATTTTGTATTACCTCCCTTTTTAAAAGCACATAATGCTTTTAATTAGCGGCTTGTTCGTTTTCTTATCGGTAGCATTTGTAAACATTCACCTTCAGATTTCTTTAGCTGTATCTTGATAGCTCTGAATACGATTGGTCGTAACTTCCTAGCAATACACGGTATTGGGGTACTTAAATTGACCCTTTTCTATATATAACTCGGTGAAATATCGTAATATTTTTATGCCCCATGCCCTGGTCGATTTTTGATCGATAAAATATATATATATATATATATATATATATATATATATATATATATATATATATATATATATATATATATATATATATATATATATATATATATATATATATATATATATATATATATATATATATATATATATATATATATATATATATATATATATATATATTATGTATATATATGTATGTGTGTGTGTGTGTGTGTGTGTGTGTGTGTGTGTGTAACACACACACACACAGTGTAACACGAGTTTATGCAACTATTTCCGGAAATGAAAGAAAAATAATTCTTAGCAGAAAATGTTCTATAAAGATATGCATTTCGAGGCTCCGTTTGTTCACGAGGTGAATTTTTAGAAAAACCGTTTAACATGAACACTGCTTTCGGGGGAGGGAGGTTGTTAATGGGAGGTCGGAGTACCCTGGGATGTGGGGAGGTAGATGGAGCGAATTAGGCAAGTTGATTGCTAGCTTTTAGTTTTCTGTAAAAGAAAACTATTGTGCCGGCTTTGTCTGTCCGTCCGCACTTTATTCTATCCGCACTTTTTCTACCCGCCCTCAGATCTTAAAAACTACTGAGGCTAGAGGGCTGCAAATTGATATGTTGATCATCCCCCCCTCCAGACATCAAACATACCAAATTGCAGCCCTCTAGCCTCAGTAGTTTTCATTTTATTTAAGGTTAAAGTTAGCGATAATCGTGATTCTGGCAACGATAAAGGACAGGCCACCACGTCCGGCTGAGAGTTTCATGGGCCGTGGCTCATACAGCATTATACTGAGAACACCAAAAGATAGATCTGTTTTTGGTGACCTTGACTATACGCTGTAGCGGCTGTACAGAAAACCCGATTGCGCTGAAGAAACCTTCGGCGCAATTTTTACTTGTTTAATTATGATTCTTTTTTCTCAAAAGTAATTGAACAATGTAACACTGCAGTCCTTTCAAATAGTAAATCACTTGTAAACAGACATCATGTAATCTAATTTTAATGATTAGTTTGCAGCAGTACTGTTTGGCTTTAAGCGTTGAATTGTAGCGTGCTCTGCCCTGCCGCCTCGTCATGGAATTGTTGAATCAGGAGCCATGAGTAGGCCTTCGCCTATGCTGAATGAATGATTGTGACAGTAGTCATGTTGACAAGGAAAAGTAGTATTTTCAATAATATCAGTTTGTTATCTCTTTTGATTACTGTATGAACAGGCTACCTTTGACAGGAAGGAAGAGACTTTTTAATAATGTTTCCATTTTTTTTTTTTATTTGATGAAGACGAAAACATTTCTATTGATGAATTTTTCCTTTGACTGGTGTTTGATGAATACTTTTGCAAGAGAGGGACAGATTTTCAATAATTTATTTTAAATCTTTGATTTGTGTCTAATGGATAGGCCTACGTTTGACAGAGGGGAGTTTCAGTTAAGATTACTTTTTTTTTTTATCGGTGCTCAATGAATACCATTGATGGAGAGGGAGAGGGTTTAATAATGCATACATTTTTTTATTTCTTTTGCTCAACATCTAAATAATACATTTGATTTGGAGGTATTTTATTCACATCAGCCCAATCGCTCCATACCCCTCCCCCCTCTCCCCTCCCCATATCCTTGAATATTCCGACATCCCATACGCCATCTTACTCCTCTGAGAGCAGTGCTAATGATAAACGGCTATTTTAAGAATTTCCCTCATTGACAAACGAAGACTTAAAATGCATATCTTTATAGAACATTTTCTGCTCAGAATTACTTCTCTCATTTCCCGAAATATTTGCATAGACTCGTGTTGCTTCCTGTATATGTATATATATATATATATATATATATATATATATATATATATATATATATATATATATATATATATATATATATATATATATATATATATATACAACTTTTTTTTATCAAATATTTTTGGGAAATGAGAGAAGTGATTGAAATATTCTCATTTCCATATATATATATATATATATATATATATATATATATATATATATATATATATATATATATATATATATATATATATTTTAGTCGATAATAAGTTCATCGTCATATGGCTCGAACCAGTGAAGACAAGAAATCAGGACTATATCATGGACGCATTTTAACCCACGCGGCCAGCAATAGAGAGGTATAGTGGATATCGTCTTATATATACAAATCGCCCGTCGAACTAAGGTGTTTGTATATTTGGAGACGATATATCATATATATATAGTGCGTTTGTTATATATATGATATTTTTTTATCAATATGTATATATCAATCAGTAAATTCAAATATTTAATATATATATATAAATAATATATTTATATATATCTTACTCGAATATTTTTGTCCAATCTATAAATATAGACAAGAAGTAGGTATAGTATACGCATTTGTGTGCCACCAGGTGTGTGTGTGTGTGTGTGTGTGTGTGTGTGTGTGTGTGTGTGCGTGCGTGGAAATGAAAACATGGGAACGTGTTTCACAGAAATAAATTTCTGTCCCTCATTGGGACCGAACCCCGGTCTTTCAAATGAGAATCAAGGGCGTTACCAATTCGTCCACACAAGTCATAAAGGAAATTGGAACCTAAATACTCCGTAGCTGAGTTCTTTATTTATTTATTTTTTGTTATCAATCTGTATAATGACTGAAATTCGATCCGCGACATTTGTACTTGAAGGTTCAGGCAATGTCATTTGTATATTCTTACTTCCCCCTTTGTCCAATTTGAAACCGTCCAATATATCCACGAGGGACTGAATGCGACTATGTAGTATCCGCTTACTTGTACGTATATTTCACCTAACAATTACCGGCTTGAAATGTGGGACCTCTAGTTAATCTTCGTTCGCTCTTATAACTGATACATTAGTATCACTTCAAAATCCCAATAAGCTAAGGCATATCACTGAATGTTATATGGAGAGAAGAAACATCTCTCAAAGTTAGGTTCTCGCCTTCCGTATATATTTCATAAACGGGGTTCTCAGTGTGTTATTCCAATCTAATCATCGAGTATCCTTAGATCTCTCTGGAAAGTAAACTTTCAACTAAGTATTGACATCCTATTTAGAGCTGTCACTAAATTTGTTTGCTATGTCCACTTAGAATGCCTTTATACGGTAAATAAGTGAAACTCTTTAAACATTTAATTCCTTTCTCGCTCTAATATACAGTAATGGACGGCATGCTAAGAATTTATCTTCCTAAGTGACATCGTTATATCGCTGGAATTGTAAAAGCTATTATTCCGTACTCGGTATCATGAGATAGAAATATTGATAAAGGTACCGTATTCAGGCGACTAATATGCAAGGGGAGATATTTATGATTATACAGACATATCAAACTGTTCAGGTAAATCGTGTGATACCCAAGCTATATTTGGTATATCAAGAAAGTAATTCAATATGACGTCTAGAGCCCAAAGAGTTTCCCAGAGAGTGTGCTCAACTTACGACAGATGAGCACAGTAAAATTTGTCTTTTGTTCTTCCTCATCCTATGGTTCTCACTATTTTCCTCCTCTATAGGAACAAAAAATTAGCTCAAGTTATAATTGTAGAACTTCCTTTTACTGAGAATAAAGAAAACTAAATCTAAGATCGTTTATAAATGCAACGATTTAGAAGAGAAGAAGTGTTTGTCATTCAAAATGTAGACAAAGCACTTGTCCAACACTTCAAAACAGTTAGGGAGAGCAGCCAGTGCTTTAAACAAATCACCTCCGCTCTCGAGCAGGAGAAATTAAAGTTTGGGAGAGGAAGGAGATGCAATATAGCGTGATGGATACAGATACTGCATTGACAGTGAAATATATCGATGAAAATATTCGGAGAATCAGTTATATTGCTAAGGCTCGAGAGGTGCTGGAGAATGGTTGAGTTAATGAAACCTTATGAATATAGCAGAATTTCGAGAGCAAAGGATCTCATCCTGTTCGAAGAAAATGGTTAACTCCCTATCTTTGTTTTTTTTTTTTTTTTTTTAAATAAGCATTGGGGTTTTGGGAAAATTGCTGGACAAGAAATTGATGTCCACTGAAGACAAGTATTTCAAATGGAAATTATGAGAAAGCGTGCACATGTCATTTGTTTGCCTCTGGAAATTTGAATGTATTATTTTGTTCATGTATCTCACATCTATAAACCATACGCTGATATCCACTGAAGACAAGTATTTCAAAAGGAAATTATGAGAAAGCGTGCACGTGTCACTTGTATGCCTCTGGAAATTTGAATGTAATATTTCGCTCATGTATCTCACATCTATAAACCATACGCTGTTTATTTGGCATACATGTGTTACACCCTCAAGGGGCGCGTTATACTTTGTTTTATCTACCTTGAAGAGAATGCAAAGAAGTCTTGGTAGCGCTGGCCGGCATTTTCCCTTGCTGAGTGTCTCTCTCTCTCTCTCTCTCTCTCTCTCTCTCTCTCTCTCTCTCTCTCTCTCTCTCTCTCTCTCTCTCAGACGCACTTATGAATTCTATGAAAAACTATTTCTGAACTGATGTGTATAAATCAAACCCCAGAATATCAAAATTAGACATTTATCCTGCAAGCCCAACAATAAACAAAGTAAATGAAAAATCATGCGTGGTAAATCTCTAATCCCATTTACCCTATATCCATGGAATAAGAGTGTTACAAGACATCATAGAAAATAGGAACTAAGTCTCCCTTCCTACAAAAAACGCACAAAGTCCATTTGTTGTGCCGTGGAACAAGGTCAGATAGGGTCATAATCTCTTTCTACATCTATCTTAAGAACGGTGTCAAATCATCTTACATCCCTAAGATTCTCCGGTAGCAATGACCAGCGTTGGGTCAGCACATTCTTTCTCTCTCGTCGACTCCTCTCCCTGTATCTATCCTCAGACAAAAGCCTACTGGAATAAAACGCAGAGATACAAAACTAGACTTTATTTGAAAATTTAACGAAAGTATTTCAGTAAAAGCTACGGTCATGAAATGGAGTGACTCACACCCCTAAAAATGGAAATCATAACTAGAGGAAATTCAGACTCACAATTAATCAAATTAATGATTCTAGACCAACCAATACTAGTGACTAACACCCTGGTCACCAAACAAAATAAAAAGGTCACAATTAATCTAGACGGCCCCCTATCCAACTTGTATCAGTTGAGGCTCATGGAAGTCACTCTTTAAGGCGCTGCTGCGAGGAAGTGGTGTATAACGTAAGTCGGTCATGTCGACAGCCAACCCAAAAGGTACTAGTCTCCTCACTATCACATACTATTACTGAACCATTAAAACCACTGAGGAAAGGTCGTATGATAAAACTATGAAACAATTACAAATTACTAACTGGAATTTCCACAATCAATCCCTATCAGGTACACTAACTTTAAGATAATACCCATGCAAATTCTTCCCAGTAAAAATTACCTGAGAACTATACAGGTATACTGAGTTCATTAAAGGTGATTCTAAACACCCGAGAGGTACAATATCTCCCAAAATTCCACCTTAGAAGCGGCAACCACTGCCTTAACCTGAGATTGAATTTCCGATGACACATATTCCGCTTCTTTCTCAATATTCAACAAGGTAGTTTGACAGTAAGACAAAGCTACCATAACATCTAAAACCTGCACAAAGAGTGAATCACACCAGCCGCAAATCAAAGTCAGTGGCCATTGTATGTTCCTCTCATAATATACCAGTAGAGAGTGCACACATGCATGCACTCACTTGATAACCCCTCCCCGGAAGCATGACGACACAGGTCAGGTTCACAAAGCTTCCATCAATCTGTCACATTGTCCCCATGCATTTTGGCCATGATCAGAAGGCACAAATGAACACGTCAGATACCCGCTGTATCTAACTGCAGAAACCACCAACGTCAACATAAATGCCACCTGCACCGGATATACCTTTCCACAGGCTAGCACATGGTTCGCTAAAAGATTTAATACATTAACACTAGTCTGTGGTCTGTAAAAAAACATAGTCACTTCGGCCCCAGTTTCAATCTCCACAAGGGGCTATATGCCAGTTTATGGTTTCACCTCACTTGAAACATTTCTGTACAGAGGAGAAGGAACCACATCCATTATAAATTATTGTTCCCCAGTTTACAAACACACACAACTTCATGAGATAAATGTTAAAGGATAAAAAAAAAAACAATTCAGTCAGCAAAGGAAAGTTCATAAAAGTTAGTAATTATCCCAAGGTCTCTACTCTCTCTTGGCGAATGGAATTGTGGGAATTCCAACTCCCAGTGTGTCCAACACATCTTCCTCGTTTGGATCGTCACCTAGGTGTAAGTAATCTATCACAAGCCTCTTCTCACTTAGCGATTTTGTAACTTACAAACAGATTCAGTGACCCGTTCACACGCTCCAGTATCTGATTATAACCAGACTAAGAAGTTCCATGCTATAATGAAGGAAATTTCCCACCATTGACACATAAGGCTGTATCCAAGTGGCCTCCAAACACTGTTCAGGCCAATCAATTGCTGGCTTCCACAGGTGAATGAATTGTTGAGAGCTGAATTAACAAACACATAACCCCCACTTACGAGGTATGTTAAACACTGGAACACGTGTGCCGTGATCATGTACACCAATACCTGTACACAGAGCTTGGCCTACCTATTATTGCAGGTCACCCTCAACCTGAAGTCCCTATGGTGCAGTTTTATGCTCCACTGTCATCTGCACTTGTGGGGACTGCCTCTCCTTCAAGCAGCAAAACTGCCCACACTTGAGAACAATGGCCACAACCATGATGGCCATGATGATCAATAATGCACCCAGCACACATGGTAGGACGGCAGAGTGATTAGTTATCCACTCAACATAGTCCATACCCTCCGTTTGCTTCAACGGCACAGATGGTAATTCCACAACCCCATGATAATTGCAGAAGTGATGCATAAAGATCCTCTCCGACGAATTGTAGATTTTCCTACTCATCAACAGAAACTGAGAAGAGCCTGCATGCTCCGTTGACCAGCAGTGATCCTTCCAACAGGAGCGAAGTTGATTCATTCAGGCATAGCTTGGTTAACCGACATCTATGACAGTATATTGCTGAAACCATTTCCAATGGCAACACCATGTAGCCCTTGGGGCCTTACAACTAAAGAATCAATAGAATGCACGCGCTTAACCGTCCTAACTAATACTAGTGATAATATCAGTACCTTATATAACACACACAAAAAAAAAAATTAAATCATGCTTTGTAAATATGATATCGTGACAGTAAAATTTCCAATATTTTTCCTTTGATTCAGGTAATAATTGAGAACTATTTGAAGTAGCGTTCTTGTTAAGTTAAAATTATGAATAAAAATCTAACCCCAAAAAATGAAAAGCTGCTCTCAAGGAATCCTTCTCTTCCCACAGAGGGCGAAGTAGAGACATCTATTTAATATCAAAAACGCGATCGATTTCCTTTAATCATCCATTAGATCTGAGCAGCATTGGCTTCGGCCTCACCCAGCTTAATGGCTGTTGGTCTAATGACACGATCGTTTGATGCTAATAGTAGCGTTCACTTGTAATATTTTAGTACTCGTCTAAATTTCTAATTCTGAAGTCGTTCATTAAAATAAATCTTCAACTTAATTATCGTTTTAGCTAGACAGTGCATGAGAAAAGGCACAAATAAGGAAGGACGAGAAATAGACTAGACAATAAATTAAAATTATTGTAACCTACAGCCTCCCATTATAAAGTAAAACACTACTTCCATTTTGATTTTGATAGAATTGTGAAAATTTTCATAATTCATCTTTGATCCATTACGGAAAATTAACACTCCTTTGTCTTGTTTGTCTATCTCATAATGTAATTTTTTTCATAAGTAATACACATACTGTTCATTTTTTCTACGTTTATTCACCTTGGCCTTTGGATTTTCAGATTTTTGCTCTGCAGACCGACATACGCCCCCCACTACTATGTAAAACCTGACATACTCCACGATACTTAGGAATAATATGCCTTTGTTAGAAGCTAATCTTGTTCCCTGTGCTTCTTAATCTCTGATGTTCAAATGACTCTATGATTTCAGTTCCTTGGTGTAGAATAGTAGGCTACACCAGCTTTTAAAAAGAATATCGTTATCCACTGCGGTTCTTTGATATTGTAGTAGCTAGTTCACAACGAACTCACTGGTGCTGAATCTATAGCATTTTCACATATATAAGAAATGGCATAGTGGCATATATTTATAATAAAAAATCATGGTCACTCATTAGTTAGAAATTAAATATTGCCACTGGAACTTCTAAACGAAATACAGCATCATGGAAATACAAAGGAATAACTAACACGTAGAATGTGAACCTCAGAAGTCTGATTTATATGTTGCCTTCAATGGACATCTCGTACGGTGCTCTTCATTAGGCTCCTGATGCTTTAACAATATAGGAAATTATTTCTTCATCAGTGCTATGAATACCAGCGCCATATTCATTTCTGCATACACAGCGGTACGCTATACAATCTGTACTGGTCTCGTTGCAAGGAGGAGTGATAGCAAGTCGTACTTGAGGATGATTTGACCTCAGTAATCTTGACTAATTATAAGATGCAGACCGAATTTATTCTTTTTGTAAATTTGCTTTTCTTTTTATTTATTTATTTTTTTTAAGTGTTCCATAGGTTCAATCGAACATAGAATGAAGGGAGAAATCGGAGACGTAATAATAAACAAATGAATTGGATAACTACTTAAATTTCTAACATGCAAGAGAGAGTAAGGAAATGTAGACACAAAGAACCTTTGAATGCATGTTTTTTTATTACTAATTTATTTTCTCTCATAACACTAGCCACATTTACTGATATCAAATCATCCTCAAGCACATGTTTACTGAAAGTCACCCAAGTTCGAAACTTTAGTTTTCGATAAATGGCTTCGAAAAAAAAAAAAAATAAATAAAGCAGAATAGTTGCTTTACTGAAATAGCTAATTAGCTGATACAGCAAATGAATCCAAAAATTTTAGAAATGAATGATCATATTAACGATCAAACGGACGGTTATTAGGCCAAAAGCCATTAACCTGGTCAGGGTCGAAATCAGTGTAATTCAACACTAATGGATGATTAAAGGAAATCGATTACGTCTATAATATTCATGTATAAAGGTGTCCGTTTTAGTATTTATAACGATAATCATATTCATTACCCGGTAATGATATATTTCCTGTAATTTCTTCTTTTGATCAAGAACTGTTTTAATGTTAGGATTCCGTAATATATATATATATATATATATATATATATATATATATATATATATATATATATATATATATATATATATATATATATATATATATATATATATATAATATATATAATATATATATAATGTATATTAATATCCAATATATGCTCTGAATATGAAATAATATATTATATATAATAAAGGAGATATATTTTCATTTAGTTGAAATATATATATTTTATATATATTACCCGAAGGAGAATTTTTAGTTGGTAATAAGGTCGTCGTCTCGTGGGCTCGAACCACGGAAGACCACACAGCCACAACAGGTTTAAGGCGTCACTGTAGTCCTGAGTTCTTGTCTTCCGTGGTTCGAGCCCACGAAACAACGAACTTATTATCAACTAAAAATTCCCCCTCGGGTAACATATATGAAAATATATTATTTCAGAGGTAGAGTGAATTGACACATATATGAAGGTGACATTTGTATATATATGATGTTTATATATATGAATCACGGTATTATGTGAAAAATATATATATATATATATATATATATATATATATATATATATATATATATATATATATATATATATATATATATATATATATATATATATATATATATATATATGTGTGTGTGTGTGTGTGTGTGTGTGTGTGTGTGTGAAAACTTTAACTATAATGATCGGTTTTCCATGTTATGAATGAAACTGAAATAAATAATAGTTTGCTTGGGGTTCGATATACAGTTTTTTTTCTACTGCTCAATATTGGATTGGCATCACATTCTGCCATGATTTCACTTTTGATTAAGGCCGAGGGGTTATCCTTTTACCACCTTAAACAAAGCACACATTCCTGTATGGGATTCAACTAGGTTCGGTCTCCCTACACCTAGCCCGATCATTCATCCAGTGCCATTTAAGTCCCGTGTGATCTGTACACCATCCGGGTAAGTACATGAACCATCATGTACAGCCCCCATACCCTTGGCTCGCTCTCCCGGCGCTGGCATCCTGTGTCTATTCAGATGCGGCTATCTAACTATAGCTGGTCTGGGGCTGTTAGAAGCTTGTTGGGACACTAACTAAACTATACTACAACTGCTAGTCTAAGACACAGGATTGATAAGCTGGATTAGCTGGCACTGAACCCCATGCTGAGTTACAGCAGTGATGTCACCAGTGTGCCCTGGTTGTGTGCAGACATACACTCTTTTACATTTATTAATTTTCCTTCAAAATTGATGAGTTATTCGAAAGAGATGGCCTCATTGGGATCTAAAACCACAGAAACCAAGATCCATGCTTAAAACGATAATTGTTGAACGGGCATTATTTCTCATTATAATTATTGTTTCTACCTTTTCTTGGCAACCATAGCCCCATATTTAAGGTAAACTGTACTGGAAGCTACGAAACATAATATTCACAGAGGAAATAGTATGGAAGAGCTTTACCATATTGCTGAAGCAAATACATACCATTCTAGTGAAAATTAGCCAAAATCTGTCGATACTGGCCGCCATCTTGGAATTTGGCCGCCATATTAAATTTTTGCGTGGCCAGCGCCCTTTTCTGCTAGGGGAACTTTAAGAGCACTTGTGCAATTTCATACTTGTTCACTATCTGAACGATTCTTATGAAATATGCAATTATCTGCTGCTATGGCATTAAATTTCCGTTAGCCAATCTTGTAACAGATCAGACAGATTCCGTCCAATATTCATCTCACCCCCCCAAAAAAATTACTAAGCAACAGAACCTTATTTTGAAACTCTACAGTATACTCAAAGACATTGTGTCAGATGACAACCACACATCATAATCTTCTTGTATAATAACACCCAGGCATAACCTCGCTACGAAATTAGCCCATGCCACGACTCCCAAAGTCATGAGAATATGAAACTTCAGCATAAAAAACAAAAGAAAGAACCTATAAGTTACCAGATCTCGAAACAGGAAAGGAAAAAACAAAAAAGAAACCCATATATCTATCAGACCCCATGGTGTTTTACACCCAAATTTAACTAAATATTACAACATACCAAAAGCAAAAAACTGAACTCAGACAACTAAAGATTTGTATGTCTACGGACCAACGTCCTCCCCAGTTAAAAAAAAAAAAAACTACAAGTCACTCCTTTAAAACCCATTAAAAAAAAAAAGAAAAAGAGAAACAAAAAGAATTATCAGAAACACAGTACAACACAGGAATTAACCCATAAGATACCCATTAACCTGTCCTTTTAATTTTAGGTATGTGTCAGCAAGAGACACCCGTATTCTCATCTAGAACATCAAATCTATCCCCCTTCTTTCTTCACAACCCGAAAGGACCTTCAAATTTGGAAGGGCCCTAACCTCAGTTCAATTTGATTTCTGACATTT
Source organism: Macrobrachium rosenbergii (assembly GCF_040412425.1). Classification (NCBI taxonomy): domain Eukaryota; kingdom Metazoa; phylum Arthropoda; class Malacostraca; order Decapoda; family Palaemonidae; genus Macrobrachium; species Macrobrachium rosenbergii. The sequence continues at coordinate 11,082,601 of NC_089764.1, forward strand.
GTTTAAAAACCCCATCTCCCACAGCAACTTTAATTCTATCCGGCTTTGTTGCTCTGTCACATATCCCGCGTTTTCCATTTCAAGATCCTAGCAAGACACACATATCTTTCTTTGCCTTGGAGACAAGCACCTTTACAATATCATCACCCAATGAAATAGGTAACAAATCAAACTTCAAATATATCAATCCCAATTTACATCATTCCCCTACCGTCAACCTGAGAGCCTTAGTACCTTCCTATTTGCCCACACTCACATAGCCCATTGCTTCTGGTCTATAGGAATAATAGTGACCTTCGAATGGCAATTACATGTAAGACACTCTAACGTCTTGTTAAATTCTCACCCATTATCTATGATCGGCACCTCCAGGAACCCCCATAACATAAATATATCCATTAAAAATGCAGATGCCACCTCTTCACTGTCTTATACTTCAAAGGAAAAAGCTCTAAACCTAGTTAAATCGTCAGCAACCTCACAGGTGCCTATGGGCATAACTAGATTCTGAGGGTGGATGACAGATCCATATGGACCCTAGAGGAAACGGCCTGCTGGGAATAGGAAATTACCCCAATTTACTGAAATGACCCTTGATGGCTTACGCATTACAAACTGAAAAACCTCTCACAAAGTCTTCCACTGACATGAGCATATTCTTCCAAAAGAATTGTCCCGTGTATTCTGATATGTCTTCTCAATAAGTAGAGGACTGCCAGACCTACAATAAACAATATCCAGAACCATAGTTACTAAACTCCTAGGAACAACTATTTGCATCGTATCACCCTTATCCTCATTATTTCTCAGTCTATATTTAATCTTCCTAACTAACAAGAATTACCCTCTAACTCCAATACTGCAAAAGGCAGCTTACAGCCCTTCTAACTAATTCCCTCTAAAGAGCGCGCTGCGTCTTCAAAACCTCATCCTCATCCTGATTAGATTCTACTAAACTAATATCCCAGTCTATACAATCTCCAGGTACATAACATACATGAGTACCTTCTGCATCAGAAAAACTTCTACTAAGGGCATCCGCTACAACATTATGTCTACCCTCTCTATACCTAAGCGTGGCATCAAAATCCCTGATTGCCAGATACCACCTAGCCCTTTTAGGGGAAAGATCTGGCTTATTGAAAAGATCCAACAGGTGATTATGATCCATAAAAACCTCTACTTGATTGTCCATCACTATCTGTCTTAAAATGAACCAAGCTAGACACTACAGCAAAGCTCTTTGACCACTACGACCATAGCCGTTCATTACCCCCATGTCTTCCTACTGTAAAATGCAATCGGATGAAGTCTTCCATTGAACTTCTGCATAAGGCATACCCCTATACCATCGTAACTCGCATCTGTCATCAACGTGAAAGGACGTTCCAAATCAGGAAACTTCAACACCGAAAAGCTAATTGCTGTCCATCTCCCCATACAAACTGCACATCATCCCTCAGGACATCTGTCAAGAGAGATGCTAGAATAAGCCCTTCACAAACCTCTGGAAAAATCCAGCCATGCCTAAGAATGACCGAATCTGTTTCTTGTTATTCTTGGAAGTAGCAAAATCCACAACTGCCCTGCTTTATCATCACTCACTTTAAGCACTGCTCCTTAGAAATGTATGGCCCAAATATACTATCTGCCTCTTGAAAATTACACTTAGCTAACTTTATCTTCAAACCTGCTAACCTAAACCTCCTAAAACTCCCTAAGAACCTCTAAATGTTCCTCTACAGAATCAGTGGCAACTAATATATCATCCATATAAATGTATATGGATTTTCCTAACAAATCATGAAAACTGTATTCATTAGCCTAGTAAATGCCGTAGGACTACCCGATAAAACAAACGGCATCTGTGTGAACTCATAATGCCCCTTTGGCAAAGGAAGCCGTGTACTCTTGACTCTCCTCACTAAGTGGTACTTGTAGCACCTTGCATCAGATCAATTGAAAGAATACATATTCTTGCCCCCTATCTCAACAAATAAATCTGGCAAACACGCCACAGGGTAGCGATCAGGAATGGTTTTCTCATTCAGCTTCCTAAAGCCTACACAAACTCAGACTGAACCAACCTTCTTAGGCACTGTTAACAATGGGAAATTAAAAGGCCTAACAATGCCTTCCTCCTCCCACTTATTAACCTCTTGCTCTACTTGTTCCTCAATCTTAAAAAGATCCTGGCCTGTAAATCTACTTCTGAAAAACTACAAAACTCCGACAATAGCAACTGGAATTGTCCTCATCGACCCAGTCAACAAGTCGATTACAGTAGTATCCTTCTGATAATTCCGAACTGAATCATTACAGTTTAGCAATTCCACGAAGTATCCCTAAACTCGCTACCTTGTTTATAGAACCTGTACACACAGCCCCTTCAAACTTTCTTCAGAACAAATACACACCTGTCTGGATTTATGCACCCTTTCACTCAAACTTTCACCATATAGCCATACTGGATGAAGATTTAAATATTCAACAGCCATAACGCTAACAACAATAAGATGTTTCAGCATCTACCATGAAATTCTCATGTACACCTGATCCATTATCATCCATCCACACACACATCTGTCCCTCATAGGCACAAACACACCAGAGTACTCCAACAGTTATACCGCATACCCCCTGTATGAACCCGGATTTCTGCATCTCCGACCGCTGGATGACCCAGTAACAATGTATTCTAAGCAGCCCCTACGTATAACCAAAAATGGCTCTGTAAAAGTTTTACCCCACATCGTATCCAAATATAACCTATTGGCTTGAACATCACATACTGTCTCTTTAGCAGGTCTCAAGAATGATCGAAACTTTCGATCAGAACAACTCTAATTCATCAAATTAATAGGGGCCTATGTCTCAAATATACTTACATTGACCCATGCACAGACCCTTTTACCACTGACGCCTCTGAGGTTCCCAGAAGTCCTATATCAAAACATCCATCAGTTTTCCTACCTTGGTAAGTCTTTCGACAATGCTCACCCAGTCACAAGATCATATAAAAGCCCTTGAGAACTTTCTTTAAGCTACAATTGAAGTAGGCCTACCATTATACTGTCTGAGACGGACAGACCACCAAGGATGACCACCAACTCTAACTGCCACAATATTTAACACAGCAAATCTCTTAAATGTGTCCCTGCATTTTACCAGTTAAAACAACGAACCATAGGGCTTGAGAACTCAGCCTAACCATCAACCTCTGACCTTTGTTCTTAATTTAAACAAAACCCTTCAAACTGCGAGGATCTCTGCACCCTACACAACCATAGGCTGACCTAAAGAATCTCTAATAACTATCTCTTCTAGCCATTTCTGTAGCTTTCCTGTAATAAATCAGGTACAAGCTCACTCTTGGCTGATCACAAATACAAAATTTCCCAAGTCCTGCAAAAGGAAACCCTTTAAAGAAAAAAATACAAGAAAAAAAAATTCCCACAAGAAAGAAACCCATAATGTTAATTCCCTTCCTCTGTTAATTCGTCCCCAAAATCAAAAAGAAAGCACTAATTAAACTGTAATTAAATCAAACTTATGGGAAAAACAGAATTGGGCTAGCGCTTTGTGATGTGAGGTAGTTCAAGATGAACATCAGGTCTTCAGGGCAAACAAAAAAACACTCAGTCCACCCTCAGAGTAAAGAGAGCGGAGTCTACTGCCACATAAAGCGGGACTCGGAGCAAATAGAGGCGAGATAGAGAGAAGGCAGAGAAAGGAAAAGAATTTGCCCCCTCCTTTAGTGCAATATCTTCCCTATCTCCCAACACATCCATGATCTAACTGAAGCACACAGAAAAAAGCAGTGAGTGCAAAACCCTGAAGAGATAGGCCCGCCTCTCCAGTCCATCAAGACAAAATTGCCGAGATAGCTTACAGCAACATCTTTCCCCTTGCATACTGCATACATGTATGTACCCAAAATAAACATGTACATATGTAACTATAAAAAAGTTCAAAATCAGAAAGTAGTACACACACACACACACACACTCATATGTAGAAATGTTTACTCTGACTAACCCAACAACTATCAAATAAATTATTCCCAATAATCAAAGTCCTCAGAGACAATACATAGTAAATAATCCCTTATTAAACCCTAAACGCTGATGCAAACGCCAATTGCTAAAATGAAAAAATGAAACACACCAGCCACACCAAAAATTCATGTGCTTCTCTCCTGTATCTACTCAAACAAAGGCCTACTGGAATATGCCAAAATAAACTAGACTTTATTTGCAAATTTAACTAAAATATTTCAGCAAAAGCCACGGTCATGAAACGGAGTGTCTCACACCCCATAAAAATGGAAGTCATAACTAGAGGACACTCAAACTCACAATCAATCGAATTAATGATTCTAGACCAACCAATACTAGTGACTAACACCCTGGTCACCAAACAAAATAAAAAGGTCATAATGAATAATGGAGAACAGAGGGGTTTCACTGCAATGTAAAATGGGTATTCATAATGCCTGGAAAGATATAAGTGTTAATGATTATCTTACTGCATTCTATGGCCATGCAAACCGTTCCTCGCAGTGGCTGTTCTTAGTCACTAACACAGCTCAAGAACAGAATCACACCAATAAATCCCAGTGAATACCCATTGCATGGTTCCTCTTATAATATACACATTAGAGAGTGCACGTATGCACACACTCACTTAATAACCCCTCCCTTGAAGCGTGACGACACCATCGGGTTCAGTGTTCGAAGGACTCCGCTTCAGAATCCACAGATATCACAAAGCTTCCATCAATCTGTCATGTTATCATGTGTCTTGACCACAACTGGAGGGCACAAATGAACCATCAGATACCCTGTATCTAACCGGGAAAACACCAACGTCCACATAAAGGCCACCTGCATTGGACACACCTTTCACAATAATAATTGATCAGCCTTAAGTCTTAATATATACTCCATAAAAAAGAAACCATTGTCCAAACATCTGTAACTCTGTTTTTACTGCAATGGCAGGTTCGTGTTGCCATATTTTTTCTTCGATTTACTGAACCGTGCTTCACTACAAGTTTAGTAGTTGATTCTATGATTATCACTCATATAACAGTGCTAGAATATTTTAACACTTGATATTTAATCTCCTAATCACCGTAAAAATATCTAAAATCTATAATTCATACATAAGCAACTCAAGGTTGCTGTATATTCTCTCATCCCCAGTTTGTAAATTAAAACTGAGTCTCGTCCAAGCTGCATGGACTGACAACATGTAAACGCAAGTTCTCTCTCTCTCTCTCTCTCTCTCTCTCTCTCTCTCTCTCTCTCTCTCTCTCTCTCTCTCTCTCTCTCTTAATGAAATATGAATCATTGTATCATAAACGTTTATGTACATAATTAAAAATAATAGTTCCATTAATAAATTTGTTTCTTTTAGCAACTAAAAAGTTATTTTCCTAATTCTTTCGGCAGTAGTGAGCAGCTTCAGTCAGCTGATTCTCAGAACGTAAACATTACAAATAGGGTTTTTTATGCATATTACGATGATAACAGGTCAAAGTACTAATACAGTATACTAATTGGATTCTGTAAGTGAAATAACATATTAATGTGTTTACATTAATATTAATATGAAAACTAGTAATCATTGTAACATGTACTGCATACACAAAGAGAATTTTTATCACTGTTGATTCTCTATTCATGAACTATTACATACGATTCATGAGTACAGAAAAGTGGTCAATCACAAAGTATTTACAACAGTGTGGGAAAGGTTTATAAAAGTGTGGGAAAGGTTAATGACAGTGTGGGGAAGGTTTATAAGAATGTGTGGAGGGTTTATAAAGCCTTAAAATATATATAAATAATAAAATAAATATAAGATTCCACTTCTTTAGTAGTTTTTCTCTATGCAGTTTAAACTAGTGCAGTGTTAGTCAGCATTCTCTCATAAGCTTTACCTCAAATATGTTTAGGTATGAATCTGCATAATTTTATATCTAGTATTAATATATAGATGTTAGCCTGATTCTCTATATACTGTGTCTGAGCTTAAATCTTTTTTAGGCATGATCAGTTTTTATGGTAAGTTTATTCCTAATTTGTCTACGCACTTACATCCTTTATATGAATTACTACATATGATGTTGCTTGGTATTGGAAACCTGAATGTGAAAAGGCTAGGGTCAAGAATATGGCAACAGAATAGCATATCTGTTCATTATATCTCCAAAGCCTCTAATCTTAGGAGTGTGGATGCAAGGTCATATGAAATAGGGGCTGTTTGAGACACCTATATCCAGATGGGACTTGGAAAGAGACAACGCTTTATGCTTCCAGAACTCTGAAGTAATGCTGAAAAATATTGCCCCAGATCGAAAAAGGAGGCTTATCCTTTAAATCTGGAATAAAGAAATTTAATTTACATTTGTATGGGAATAAACTTACTCTGGTAGCTGGTCATCAGCCACTAACCAGAATTTTTGGCCCTAAATCATGAATACCTGCACTAACTTGCAGCAGAATGCAGCACTGGGGCTGGTACACTTTTGAAGTTGCCATTGCCAGTGTTGGTTATGGGCCTTCAAGGGATAATGCTCCTGCTGATTGCTAGAATCCAACTTGCTGTACCGCATCATATCAGGTGGATGATGGTGAAGATTTGTACCATACAGTAGTAAATGCATTTGTAATTACTTCTAGACTATTGCCTATTGCCAGAGCCTCAGGATTTAATATTGTAAAGTGTTTGAATTTACTGCCTCAAAATGAAGCCTGGTTATGTTGATAGTAAGTTGCAACCTTACTGGATTGTAGAGATGATTGCCCAGTGAAGACTATTACAAATTGTGCTACCATAAATATTTTAAGAATGCATTTGCCAGTTATGGGTTACCTCAAAAAATGGTAACCAATAATGGCCCCCAGTTTGTGTCTGGGGAATTCAAATTTTTTTGGAAGGGATTAGACATTAAACATACTTTATGTGCCCTTACCATCCCGCTAGTAACCCAGGACAGAAAAATATTCAAACTTTTAAGATTTTCATGAAATATAAAGGGATCCCAGCAGCTGTTCCATAAGTTCCAGATATTTTATTTTAGTACAGAAAAAATCCTCATTCTACCACAGAAAACTCATTGAAGTGTTTCTGAAAGGACCCTAGAACTGTTCTTTACTGACTAAACCTTGTCTTTCCCAAACAGCAGCCATTTATAGCCTTTAGATGGAAAGTTATCCTAAACACATTTTTTAGATTTCCAAAGTACATGTAAAAAAAGAAATGTTAGAGGGAAAAAGAGAGTGGATTCCACCAAGGAGATGAGTGTTGAGGTTAAGGGTCCACTTGCTATTTAGTAGAGTTCTGAGAATAACCGTAGGTTTGTTCATGCCGTCATCATGTTCCCAATGATGATACTGACCTTAATATTCAGAAGGAAGAACCTCATGCTGTGAGAATACTCATAATCCGAGAGTCTGTGTCAATGAGGATAGGGAGGGTAGGACTTCTTCCAGCAGAGGCCTTACATTCCAGGGTCGTTCAATCAGGACTATCTTTGGGAGTTCCCATCTTGGGTGGTACCCCTAAACCCTCAGGCAAGTGTTCCTACTGTCCAGCAAGGTTCACCCGAGTCGGTAAGCAATTTTAATCCTCAGAGGCGAAAGATGGCTAGCCCAAGTGTTGGTATAACAAGTAGATATGGTAGGGTTATTAAGCCACCAAGAAGACTTAATCTTTAGTTAGGCCATTTATTTACATATTGATATCTTAACTGAATTTATTATGCTATCGGTTTTGGAATATGAGGAAGGAATGTTATATGTTTGTTCAGTACTCATAATATTATGATTTAGTTTATTCTATCAAGTTTCATTTTCCCAGATAGAGACCTGAATAAGCACTGTAAAGAAAATTAGCTGTTTATCACCATCCTCCGTAGCTGAAAACTCTTGATTTATATTGCCTTTCATCTGGCTCCAGCTGCAATAGCAGGTACCAGTGAAGGCATTATGTGATACGGGAAGTAACCACAGTGTTAGAGAAGAATCTCACAGGAGATTCAGTTATTTTGAAGGGTATAGAAGAGGTAACTCCCATGTGCTGCTTGCACCTGTCGTGGTAATTGTGACAGGAAATGTTGATTTTGCTGTAAAAGACTCACTGGTTGTTGAAGGTGTACAAATTTTGTTGGGTAATGAAGCTGGTGGTGTAGCCTACCCTTTGTTCCTTTTCTATAGTAACAAAACCATTTGAAAGATTAATTCTACGGTAGATTTAGTGAAGAATAACCCCCACCTGTTTCCAAGTTGTGTTGCTACCAGGAGTATGAAGAGAACTACGCCTACAAATAAAGAAACTGACGATTCACACGCACAAGAAGGATCAAGTGAAGGATCTTTGAGCTTAGAAGAGCTGTTCTAGGAAAGTGAAGTTTTCCTTAGTGCTAACCATGAAGAGATTTCCCAAGAAGAAAATGAACCTCTTGTTCTTGAAGAGTCAGAATGTTCCCGAAGATAGCAGTAGAAACTACAGTAGCAGGATTAACGAATGTGATTCACCCATGAAATTGGTCATGTGCCTAGAGAGAAGCTAACAGAACTGCAGAAGGATATATCTGATTTGTTCTTCAGAGTTGCTGATCAAGAAGAGATGAAACAAACTCTTACTTGTTATTATCTAAACGTAGGTTTGCTAATGATGAAGCATAGATCTGCAGGTATACCAGGAAATGCTGAATGGGGTGGGGTGAATATCATCAAATTCTGATTCCGTATCCATTGAGGAAGCAAGTGGTAGCAGTAGCACACGGTCTGGACATATGGGAATCAGGAAAACTGTTGAGAAGATTATGAAGTATTTTTTCTGGCCTGGATTTCATAAGGATGTTAGCAGGTTTTGTCGAGAACGTCACACCTGCCAGGTAGCTGGAAAACCGAATGAAGCCATTCAGAAGCCCCTACAGCATAAGAGTTATAGAGAACCCTTAGTAAGGTGATTATAGACGTGGTTGGGCCCGCTTCCGAAAATGAAGAAAGGAAACGAATATTTGCTAACCTTAATGTGTTCTGTGACAAGGTATCCTGAAGCAATCCCGGTTAGAAGTATAAGCACTCAAGTAATCGCCGAGAAGTGGTGGAGTTTTTCTCGAAGTCTGGAATATCAGATGTTGTGCAAAGTGATACAGGAACGAACTTTAATTCTAAATTGTTCCAAGATGTGATGAACTTGTTGAGGTGGTAACAGTTATCAACTGTTTATCGTCAGAGAGTCAAAGGAGCCTTGGAACAATTTGGAATTAAGTTCTATCACAACATCTATTATTCAGGCACTAGAAAAACTCCACGCCTCAAACATTGAGTATACTCCAGGACACTCGAATCTGCAGAAGACACATTAAGACCAACGAAATGTTGTTCTTTCTTCGACCCCTGACAACAATCTATAACTGTGGGTTCTCCTATACTCCCCATGGAGTTATGAAGCTTTCTAATTTCCGGCTTTACCTGGCAGTGTGATCTCGACTGAAAACCTGCTATTTTGTGAAGTTCGGGCAGCGCATGATCTTCTCGGCAGACTAACGATTCCCGTATGTCGGAACGTATTGCTGCACCGCTAGCGGAATCAAATTTGATGATATTCCGCTCGGCATTTCTGGTGTACCTGCAGTCAATATCGTCATTAGCAAACCTGCGAATAATAACGAAGTGAAGTTTGTTCAATACTAACTGTGATAAACAACTTCTGATCAGTATCCTTGCGATTCTCGATGAGCATGAACAATTTCAGGGTGAGCGCTATCTGTTAACCTAGTAAGACAAACTAAATCATAGTGCTGGTAACATTCGCCTCGAAGCGATATGCGTTCGGTTAAAAATATCGGTAATGCTGCAACTAAGATTGGCAGCTAACTGATTTATAATCTGCAGATCTGCCTGCCAACGCCAGACTATCACAGTGGTGTTGCTCTGATGGAATTGCCTGAACTCAGTGCATCTGCTGGACAATGAGAACACTTGCCTGAAAGTACGGAAGGCCGAGATGGTTCGGTGGTGTGATCTGGTCATGATATCGGAAGAGTCTACCCATCTCGTGTTCAATCGCGATTATGGTAATTCTCACAAACGGTTCTTCCTTCTGATATTGGGTCGACTGTCATTGGGGTTGTGACAAACTTGATTATTTCTGAACTCTTGCTAAATAACGGAAGGACATAACATGATACCAAGTCACTATGCTTTTCTATCTGCTCATTGTCTATCTTTAATCAAAAAAAGTGTGTTTGGAATATTTTCCGTCTAAGGCTACTCAAGTAACACTGCTGTTGAGAAGACAGGTTTAGTCGTGAAAAAGAACAGTGCAGAGGTCGCACTAAAGCTGCCTCTGCGCTGGTCTGAATGAGAGGATTCTGGCTGCTTAAATAAATATCTGGAGTACTTATGGGGCTGGCACTGAATCACTATATTTCGTAAAATGCTGAAAAAGCTGAACGCTGCTTTCTGACTTTACTAACGGGGATGTGAGGCACATGAAATATGTTTGGCTCAATCTGTCCTTTCAGGCCAATTCCCCGAACAAACTTTGTACCGTTTTGGTGGCTTATATTTGTTTAAATCAAAATGATGGCACGCTGGGCAACTCGCCTGTCAATAAGGCACGCTTTCTTACTATCAACATAACCAGGCATTACTGAACGACAAATCAAACGCTTACGCAATATTGATAAGCAATAAATAGTCTTAGAAGTATACTTTTTACTGTATGGCAAGCATCTTGCCATCATGTTCTTGACACAACTACAAATCGGCAGGCTGTGAGTACATAAATCATGTCATAATGTTTTTAAAAGTATGACGCCAGTGCTGCATTCTTATTGCAGCAAACAATGTATTCATGAGGCCAAAAAATGATTGGTGGCGATAACCAGTACCGAAATAAATATTCGTAAATGTAAATTAAACTCTTTATTCAGATTTGAGATAAGCCTCTTTTCGATCTGGAACGTCTCGGCGTGCGGGTTCTGGAAGCATGGCTGATGCTCGTTCAAGCTGGATATGGTGGCCCTGTTTCATGTGTTTGCATCCACGCAGATCAGAACTTGGAGTTATAATGAACAGATATGTTGCTTACAAGTATCTTTGACGCTTGGAAGAACGCTTTCGAACTCACCAACGGCATCTGTGTATTAATTCATGTAAAGGATGGCGGTCGTAGACAATTAGGAATAAACTACCATGAGGCTGATCGTACCTAAGACTGGCTCGAACACCTCTATGGTGAGATTCCGGGCTATTGTGACACCTATCTGCGGCCGTAGCCCTCGGCATGGCTGATGACAGATACTGAACCTCCTTTTGAAAATGACATTTTATGATAAGCTATGCTCCTGATCCGTCTGCTATCATGGGTTGTCTGGGTGATGAGCAAATCACGAAGTAACATTGCCTATTTGACACATTGTTTACTGTATACATGTACTGCTATATGCTGGGCACATTCACACACTATTATAAACCTTTCCCACTGATATAACACACTGTTATCAAACATACTGTGCATTGTCACTGCTGTACTCATGAACACATGTAATAGTTCATGGAATGGAAAGGAAATCAACAGTGATAAAATGCTCTTTATTGTATGCATTACATGTTACAATGATTTACTGGACACTCATGTAATGTAAACACATTAATATGTTATTTCCTTACGAAATGTCAATGGCCTGCTGCTGACAATGCTGACCTGTTATCTCAAAGCCCTATTTGTAACTGTTTGGTCTGAAATGTTCAGCGCCTGCCGAAAAAACGCCTCTTTTGCAATTGCTAAAACAGAATTTGTGTGGAACTATTATGTACATAAACGTTGTGATACAATGTTCGCTGAAAGGAGAGAAGAGAAGAGAGAGAAGAGAGAGAGAGAGAGAGAGAAGAGAGAAGAGAAGAGAGAAAGAACTGCGTTTTGTGTTAACTGGCTCTCAGCATAGCAACTGAGACAGACTATTTGACTTGTTTCGCTGAGAATGTGAGAGGATTGCTTATGTATGGTGCAGATTTGAATATTTTACAGTGATTAGGAGTAAACTGTCGAGTATATTCTTGTGCTGCACTGACCCTCATGGTGATAATCATAGAATGTGGCTTTACTAAACTTTATGATGGCTTTGCAATTCCGTCGAAAGAAAGAGCTGTAACACAACCCAGTAAGCTGTGAATGTTTGGACAATATTGCTTTATATATATTAAGACTTAAGTGGCTACTGGCTGTAGTGTCATGCAGTGGCTGCCAACGAACGTTGATATTTCCCCGGTGCGTACAGTGAGTAATGGAGCCGCCCTCAGCAATGGTCAGACATGAACTATTTGCCAACGGAACGATGAAGCTGTGATATCTGGCGTAATTCTGGCAGGTCTTCTGAAAACGACCGCATGAGGCCCAATGTAGTATTATGCATACGTGCACTGCTAATATTGTATATTACTGAAGAACCATGCAATAGTATTCACTTTGGTTGCCAACTTCATTATTTATTCATTCTTTGGCTTTGTGTTATGACTAGAGGCTGCTTTCAAAACATTGCCTGTTACATAAAATATTGATAGGCTCAACTTTCGTAACTGCTATACTTTCCCGGCGCGTGCCCTGCATTCTCATTATTCGTATGACCTTTTATTGTTACAATGACCAGTAGTCGTGGACCCAGTCAAATCATTAATTCATTAGTCATAATTAATCATCTCTGGTGCGTTCCGCAAGGTGTGACGTTTACTCCGACTACATGACCGTAACTAGTATTTGAACATTGCAAATAAAAATCTAGTTTTGTTTTGGCATATTGAAGAAGAGGTAGCTTTCATTTTCATTTTTTCCCCAACGGTAACTGCTGCATCGGCATTTGGCCCAACATAGAAGTTATTAGTATGTGTCTCTGAGCATGACAGGGAAATGACTGACGGTGTTGGAGCCCTGTGGTAAACATTTCTTACATGAAGTCAATGACAATGTGTGTGTGTGTGCTTACATTTCTTGAACTTCTTTTATAATTACATATGTACATGTTTTAAGGTATACATCGATAACTGTCACAAAGGAAAGATGTTTGCTGCTAGCTTATAAACGATTTTAATGACTGGAGGCGAATAACTCAGGAATTTTGCTGTGTGTAGATCGTGGTGTGTTGAAATGAGGAAGATATTGCGCAAAGGAGGGTAAACTATTTTGTTCTCTGGCTTCTGTTGCTGAGTCCGTTTCTTTATGTGAGGTGAGCTCGTTCTCTTTGAAGGTGAACTGGTGTATTTTTGTTTGCCCTTAGCTGATGTTACCTGCGATCAGCTTTGTGGCGCAGCCTGTTTACATGAGTTTTGATGAGTTGAAACAATTAACTTTCTTCGATTTTGTGAGAATTAGCTATTATGAGACTGGATAATTTTTCTTCATTTTTTCTTCAAGGTTTCACTGAACTAATTTATGACTATCGTCGGCATAGTAACAATTTGTTACTAAGAGAAAGCTACAGCTGCTAGAAAGAAAGATAAGATATTAAATTCTGAGTCAATATGTGTCAATAATCCAGTTCGATCACGAATTTGAAAGGGTTTTTATTTAAGCCAGAATAGTCAGACGATGGTGGCTGATTCTCAAGCCCAGCAATTCTTTGTAAAATCAGGGTTGCATTTGGAGTACTTGTGATGACAATGACAGTTGTAGAGATAGAATAAATCGCAGTATTTGTCCTCTACTAGTGCAATACTCAATGGTAGGCCTACACTTCAGGCCACGGCAGCTGAAACGAGGATCTTTGTGACTGGTGGTGACAATCGGGTCGATCGGTGCTGAGAAAACTGGAGAGTGGTGTTTCTTGTATAAACAGAGAGGCTCGAAGCTGAAAGCCAGTGATGAGGTACATAGTCAATGTATATTGTGATACGAGGCCCCTGTTTGATCGTGTTTTCAGTCGTCTTTGAACCTGCTAAGGCTGTGTGGCGATGTTCAAGCAGGCGCCCACGAATTTTGAGATGCGCTGAATGTGAGGAATGCTTTTACGAAACCATTTTTGGTGCTGCGAAGGGAGCTGCTGAGGCTGTTACTGGGTCATCCCAGCGTGTCTGGAGTTCTGAGGCGTGCTGGCTGCAACCTTGGGTACCTGTGTGTTGTACTTGCTATGAGAGGACAGATGTGTAGTTGCAGTAGTACTGAGCATGACAGTGAGCAAATAAGGAATTTTGCTTGATTGATAGTGATCTGTATGTACTATATTGAATTTGAAGTGAGTATGAACAGTAATGGTGCTGAGTGGAGATTACTAAACTTCTGTATTCAAATATCAGAAAGTGCACACGTAATCGACATTGACTGGAGTGACAATTATTCAGTTGCTATTATCGAGGATTTGCAGTTTTCGAAATGGCTAAGTTCCTTTTAGGTAGAGAGGCCAAGCAGGCACAGAGGTTAATAAGTGGGGAGGGGAGAAGGCATTGTTAGGCTCCCATTAACAGTGCCTAGGGCAGTTCGGTCTGACTTGAATGAAAACCATTCTGATAAGCTACTGTGGCGTGTTTCTGAATTTATTTGACGAATGACAAGCTATGTGATGGCTATTGATCTGTCCGGAATTCTTTTGCTGCCAATCGAAGGAGGTCAAGTACTGCAACTTTCGAGAGGCATTATCAATTCACACGAATGCTGTTTGTTGCTCAAGACCCAGTCCGACATTCTGAACTGGCGAATCCGGTTTTCATGTTTGACCAGAAAAATCCGGATGACCAATTGCCGCTGATACTGTGGAAGAGGCTGTTGAAGGTTCTCCAGGGTTACGGAAGACTTGGGTTAACGAAGGTTTGAACAAAGACCAGCTGTGGCACTCTCGGAAAGGCAGATAATGTCGGCAGGGCAGGTTAAAGTGATGATAAAGTAGGGCAGTTAGTTTTGCTGGAATGAAGGCAATTCGGTCGTTATGGCTGGTTTTTCGTGGAATTGTGAAGGGCTTCTGTCTGGCATCTCTTCTTGACAGTGTCCTGGTGATGTGCACGGTTCGCCAGTGGGAAGATGACGACCTTTCATTTGTTGAGTTTCGAACGTCACTTTCACGTTGATATTTAGTGCAGTTACAATGTTATGAAGGCATGCTTATGCAGAAAGTTCAATGAGACCATCCCGATGCACGATGAGAAGATTGGGCATGAATAATGAGCGACTTATGTTTCGTGATATTAAAGGCGACGCTTTGCTGGTGTCCAGCTTTGGTTCGACACAGATGATGATGAATGAAGGTTTTATGGATCATGTCGAACTTGTTGAATCTTTCAATAAACGGGTATCTTTTCGGATGTGTTGAGCAGTCGCGACTGGTATTGAAGACGCTGTCAGTATGCGAGGACCAATTCTTTTGGAAAGAATGCTCTTCGCATCGGTGAAGCGTTTGTGAGGAAGATTATTCATTTGCTGGCGTCTTCATCGAAAGATATTTCTTATTCCCCATTTCTGTGAATCTGGTATGCCATAGGCACCTGATGGTGACCCATTTAGCTGCTGTAGGACTTTCGCACAGTATAGAGGTGGCATTCGATGGATATGATATTTGTTATGGGTCTGAATTACCGACTAAGTAATGAATTAATTGTGTTTCGTTCGTTAAATGTCTTGCTAATGTATTGCCATCCGAAGATCACTATTATTCCCTATGAACGTAATGTGGCGTGTGTTTCTTTTTGGTATGACAACGAAAGACAAGTTGACCACTATTTGAAGGTTCGATTTGTTACCTATTTCATTGGGTGATATTATAAGTGCTTGTCTCCAAGGCAAAGAAGATATGTGTGTCTTGCTGGGATCTTGAAATGAAAACGCGGGATATGGTGGACGGGTAAAGCCGGATAGAATTAAAATTTATGGGGAGATAAGTTTTGTGAAAATAAATGTCAGAAATCAATTGAACATAAGCTAGGGCCTAGAATTTGAAGAGTCCTTTCGGGTTGTAGAAGTAAGAAGGATAGATTTGATGTTCTGATAAATGCAGATATATTGGTTGACACATACTATAAAATTAAGAAAGGACAGGTTAATGGGTATCTTATGGGTTAATTCCTGTGTTGTACTGTGTTTCTGATAATTCTTTTTTGTTTCCCTCTTTTTCTTTGTTTTTTTAATGGGTTTTAAAGGGGAGTGACTTGTAGTTTTTTTTTTAACTGGGGAGGACGTTGGTCCGTAGACATACAAATCTTTAGTTGTCTGAGTTCAGTTTTTGCTTTTGGTATGTTGTAATATTTAGTTAAATTTGGGTGTAAAACACCATGAAGTCTGATAGATATATGGGTTTCTTTTGTTTTCCTTTCCTGTTTCGAGATCTGGTAACTTATAGGTTCTTTCTTTTGTTTTTATGCTGAAGTTTCATATTCTCGTGCTTTAGAATTAGTAGCATGGAGTAATTTCATGCTTGAGGTTATGCCTGGGTGTTATTATACAAGAAGATTATGATGTGTGGTTGTCATCTGATGCAATGTCTTCGGGTATAGAGTTTCAGAATAAAGTTCGTTGCTTAGGAAATTTCTTTTGGGTGAGATGAATATCGGATGGAATCTGTCTGATCTGTTACAAGATTGGCTAACGGAACTTAATGCTACATAGTGCAGCAGATAATTGCATATTTCATAAGAATCGTTCAGATAATTGAAACAAGCGAAATTTTACGCAAATTGCTCTTTAAAGTTCCCTCTAGCAGAAAAAGGGCGCTGGCCACGCAAAGAATTTAATATGGCGGCCAAATTCAAGATGGCGGCCAGTATCGACGAATTTTAGTAATTTTTTCACTAGAATGTATGTATTTGCTTCTAGCAATATGGTAAACTCTTCCATATATTTCTTGTAGATAATTATGTTTCTGTAGCTTCCCAGTACAGTTTACCTTTAAATATGGGGCTATATGGCTGCCAGAAAAGGTAGAAACAATAATTATAATGAGAAATAATGCCCGTTCAGCAATTATCGTTTTAAGCATGGATCTTGGTTTCTGTGGTTTTAGATCTAATGAGGCCATCTCTTTCCGAATAACTCATCAATTTTGAGAGAAAATTAATAAATGTAAAGAGTGTATGTCTGCACACAACCAGGGCACACTGGTGACATCACTGCTGTGTAACTCAGCATGGGGTTCAGTGCCAGCTAATCCAGCTTTTAATCCTGTAGTCTTAGACTAGTAGTTGTAGTATAGTTTGGTTAGTGTCCCAAATGCTTTCCTAACAGCCCCAGACCAGCTATAGTTAGATATGCACCTGAATAGACAGGATATTGCCAGCGCGGAGAGCCGAGCCAAGGGTATGGGGGCTGTACATGATGGTTCATGTACTTGCCCGGATGGTGTACAAATCACACGGGACTTAAATGGCACTGGATGAATGATCCCGGGCTAGGTGTAGGAGACGAACCTGGTTGAATCCCATACAGGAATGTGTGCTTTGTTTAAGGTGGTAAAGGATAACCCCTCGGCCCAATCCAAAGTGAAATCATGGCAGAATGTGATGCCAATCCAATATTGAGCAGTAGAGCAAACTGGGTTTACCATTTTGTCTTTGTCAGAAGGACAAAAGAGGTGAGCATGACATCACCTCCAAGTCATGTCCTAGACCATGATGGAGCACACAATGCTGGCAAGAACATTCCATGTTCAGTGAAATTAATGAAATGCCGCTGATAATGGATCCAGCAAGGCTGGATGAAGGTGATAACGCAGAGGCCACTCTCAGGAAAAATGCGGCAAATACCATGTGAACTGTCGCTTGTTTATTTGCTGCTTACTAAGCTGGACCAAATGCAAAGAAAGCGACAAATCAGCCAATGGACCAGCAACACTGAGGCTAGTCGGTACCAAAATGCGGCCGAACCAGTCATGACCAATGAAGTTTGCATTTCTGTGAGAGTGGCACCTGCATCTGATCTCAGACAGGCTGAGTACTAAGGGCCTTGTTGAAATTGCGTGAATGTGCAGAGATGCTTAGTGATGGCAAGCTCCTTGCTAAGTTGACTGGTGGGAATGTCATTGCACAGGAGTTTAGAATCACCATGCCTGTCTTTGTGCCACTCTACAACAGAAAAGGTCCCTGAGGGCCTTGAGAAAGACCAAGGTAGCACTGAGTCAGAATCAGATGTGTATCCACTAGTTCTGTCAGAACTGATGACAGCCATTGTTGAAAACAACCTTTGTTCAGATGATCCAGTCACATTTCGGCTGAATATTTGCCTCCAACAACGTCTGGAACAATTAGGTGTAGAGTCACCAAGTGTAAATTCCACGAGACTCAAAGACAAACTGTGAAATTCAGAGACTTGAGGCTCATAAATCTGGCAGAGATGTATTACTTGCATTTCAAAAGGATGTGGAAAGCACGCTCAATCATCAGATCTTTCAGAGCAGTTATCATTGCTAAAGCAGCAAATATTCTCAGAAAGTCTATACTTGATCATCAGTCAGTTTGATGGCACATTTCTGAGCTTGTGTACGAAATTCTGTGCCTCCTCTCCTGCTAGTTTGTAGGGATGGTTGGGCAGAGATGACATCAGAAGTCACAGTTACGATTTAGACATCAAAGTCAGACCAAGGCCATTGCACAGCTCATGCAGTTCAACTGCTACTCCCGATACAAAGGGCAACAACTCATAGACACTCCCAAAAGACAGAAGCACCATTCCCAGTCCATGGGATTTCTCAGTCTATGCCAAAACCAGGAAGAGAAACCTGGTTGAAATGCCATCAGTAACCTCAGTATCTCTTATGACAGAGTACTGGAGGTCTCTGCACAGATAGGAGATGCCACAGTTAGCAAATATGTGGAGAGGGTGTGGTCTGTCTGATGCTGCGAAAAGGGTTGTTCACCTGCAGTGATGGACAGCATCGACCACAACCCATCACACCTGAACCGAATCAGCGTGGTCAGGAGGAAGGCGCAAGGTGACAGACAAGAACGTTCCAACTGGCGCAATTTCTAAGACACGATGCCTCAAGATTACTGAGGTCAAACCATCCTCAAGTATGACTTGCTATCACTCCTCCTTGCATTGAGACCAGTGCGGATTGTATAGCGTACCGCTGTGTATGCAATAATGGCGCTGGTATTCATAGCACTGATAAAGAAATAATTTCCTATATTGTTAAAACATCAGGAGCCTAATGAAGAGCACCGTACGAGATGTCCATTGAAGGCAACGTATAAATCAGACTTCTGAGGTTCACATTCTACGTGTTAAATATATCTTTGTATTTCCATGATGCTGTATTTCGTTTAGAAGTTCCAGTGGCAATATTTAATTTCTAACTAATGAGTGACCATGATTTTTTATTATAAATATATGCCACTATGCCATTTCTTATATATGTGAAAATGCTATAGATTCAGCACCAGTGAGTTCGTTGTGAACTAGCTACTACAATATCAAAAGAACCGCAGTGGATAACGATATTCTTTTTAAAAGCTGGTGTAGCCTATATTCTACACCAAGGAACTGAAATCAGAGAGTCATTTGAACATCAGAGATTAAGAAGCACAGAGACAAGATTAGCTTCTAACAAAGGGCATATTATTCTAAGTATCGGGTTATGTTGGGTTTTACATAGTACTGGGAGACGTATGTCGGTCTGCAGAGCAAAAATCTGAAAAATACAGGCCAAGGTGAATAAACGTAGAAAAAAATAACAGTATGTATATTACTTATGAAAAAATTACATTATGAATAGACAAACAAACAAGACAAAGTGTTAATTTTCGTCATGGATCAAAGATAAACATGAACATTTTCATAAATTTATCAAAATCACAATGGAAGTAGTGTTTTTACTTTATATAATGGAGTAGTAGGTTACACAATTTTAAATCATTGTTCAGTCTATTTCGTCCTTTCTTATTTGTGCCTTTTCATGCACTTGTCTAGCTAAACGATAATTAAGTTGAAGATTTATTGTAATGAACGACTTCAGAATAGGAAATTTAGACGAGTACTAAAATATTACTAAGGCGAACGCTACTTATTAGCATCAAACGATCGTGTCATTGGCCAACAGCCATTAAGCTGGGTGAGGCCGAAGCCAGTGCTGTTCAGATCTAATGGATGATTGAGAAATCGATCGCGTTTTTGATATTAAATAGATGTCTCTACTTCGCCCTCTGTGGGAAGAGAAGGATTCATTGGAGAGCAGCTTTTTCATTTTTTGGGGTTACATTTTTTTCATAATTTTAACTTAACAAGAACGCTAGTTCAGATAGTTCTCAATCATTACCTGAATCAAAGGAAAAATATTGGAAATTTTATTGTCACGGTATCATATTTACAAAGAATGATTTTAAATTTTTTTTTGTGTGTGTGTGTGTTATATAAGGTATGGTATTATCACTGGTATTAGTTAGGACGGTTAGCGCGTGCATTCTATTGATTCTTTAGTTGTAAGGCCTCAGGGGCTGCATGGTGTTGCCATTGGAAATGAACAGCGTATGCTGTCATAGATGTCAGTTAACAAGCTATGCCTGAATGAATCAACTTCGCTCTGTTGGAAGGATCACTGCTGGTCAACAGGCATGCAGAAATCTTCTCAGTTTCTGTTGATGGTAGGAAAATCTACAATTCGTCGGAAGGATCTTTATGCGTCACTTCTGCAATTATCATGGGGTTGTGGAATTACCGTCTGTGCCGTTGAAGCAAGCGGAGGGTATGGACTATATTGAGTGCAACTAATCACTCTGCCGTCCTACCATGTGTGCTGGGTGCGTTATTGATCATCATGGCCATCATGGTTGTGGCCATTGTTCTCAAGTGTGGGCAGTTTTGCTGCTTGGAAGGAGAAGGCAGTCCCACAAGTGCAGATGACAGTGGAGCATAAAACTGCACCATAGGGACTTCAGGTTGAGGTGACTTGCAATAATAGGTAGGCCAAGCTCTGTGTGCAATTGTTGGTGTACAGGATCACGGCACACGTGTTCCAGTGTTTAACATACCTCGTAAGGGGGTTATGTGTTTGTTAATTCCAGCTCTCAACAATTCATTCACCTGGAAGCCAGCAATTGATTGACCTGAACAGTGTTTGGGGCCATTGGATGCAGCCTTATGTGTCAATGGTGGGAAATTTCCTTCATTATAGCATGGACTTCTTAGTCTAGTTATAATCAGATACTGGGCGTGTGAACGGGTCACTGAATCTGTTTGTAAGTTTACAAAATCGCTAAGTGAGAAGAGGTTGTGATAGATTACTTACACCTAGGTGACGATCAAACGAGGAAGATGTTGGACACTGGGGTTGGAATTCCCTGATTCCATTCGCCAAGAGAGTAAGACAGGATAATTACTAGTTTTATGAACTTTCCTTTGCTGACTGAATTGTTTTTTTATCCTTTAACATTTATCTCATGAAGTTGTGTGTTTGTAAACTGAAGGAACAATAATTTATAATGGATGTGGTTCCTTCTCCTCTGTACAGAAATGTTTCAAGTGAGGTGAAACCATAAACTGACATATAGTCCCTTGTGGAGATTGAAACTGAGGCCAGTGACTATGTTTTTACAGACCACAGACTAGTGTTAATGTGTGTAAAATCTTTTAGCGAACCATGTGCTAGCCTGTGGAATGGGATATCCGGTGCAGGTGGCATTTATGTTGACGTTGGTGGTTTCTGCAGTTAGATACAGCGGGTATCTGACGTGTTCATTTGTGCCTTCTGATCATGGCAGAATGCATGGGACAATCTGACAGATTGATGGAAGCTTTGTGAACCTACAGCTGTGTCGTCATGCTTCCGGGGAGGGTTATCAAGTGAGTGCATGCATGTGTGCACTCTCTACTAGTATATTATGAGAGGAACATACAATGGCCACTGACTTTGATTTGCTGCTGGTGTGATTCACTCTTTGTGCAGGTTTTAGATGTTATGGTAGCTTTGTCTTACTGTCAAACTACCTTGTTGAATATTAATGAGAAAGAAGCGGAATATGTCATCGGAAATTCAATCTCAGGTTAAGGTAGTGGTTGCCGCTTCTAGTGGAATTTTGGGAGATATTGTACCTCTCAGGTGTTTAGAATCACCTTTATTGAACTCAGTATACCTGTATAGTTCTCAGGTAATTTTTACTGGGAAGAATTTGCATGGGTATTATCTTAAAGTTAGTGTACCTGATAGTGATTGATTGTGGAAATTCCAGTTAGTAATTTATGTAATTGTTTCATAGTTTTATCTTCCCACCTTTCCTCAGTGGTTTAATGGTTCAGTAATAGTATGTGATAGTGAGGAGACTAGTACCTTTTTGGGTTGGCTGTCGACATGACCGACTTACGTTATACACCACTTCCTCGCAGCAGCGCCAGACAAGGTGACCTCCATGATCCTCAACTGATACAAGTTGGATAGGGGCCGTCTAGATTAATTGTGACCTTTTTATTTTGTCTGGTGACCAGGGTGTTAGTCACTAGTATTGGTTGGTCTAGAATCATTAATTTGATTAATTGTGAGTCTGAATTTCCTTTGAGTTATGACTTCCCATTTTTAGGGGTGTGAGTCCTCCATTTCATGACCATAGCTTTTACTGAAATACTTTCGTTAAATTTTTCAAATAAAGTCTAGTTTTGTATCTCTGCCTTTTATTCCAGTAGGCTTTTGTCCGAGGATAGATACAGGGAGAGGAGTCGACGAGATAGAAAGAATGTGCTGACCCAACGCTGGCCATTGCTACCGGAGAATCTTAGGGATGTAAGATGATTGACACCGTTCTTAAGATAGATGTAGAAAGAGATTATGACCCTATCTGACCTTGTTCCACGGCACAACAAATGGACTTTGTGCGTTTTTGTAGGAAGGAGACTTAGTTCTATTTCTATGATGTCTTGTAACACTCTTATTCCATGGATATAGGGTAAATGGGATTAGAGATTTACCACACATGATTTTCATTTACTTTGTTTATTGTTGGGCTTGCAGGATAAATGTCTAATTTTGATGTTCTGGGGTTTTGATATACATCAGTTCAAATAGTTTTCATAAATTCATAAGTGCGTCTGAGAGAGAGAGAGAGAGAGAGAGAGTATGAGAGGGCGACACTCAGTAAGGGAAAATGCCGGCCAGCGCTACCAGGACTTCTTTGCATTCTCTTTCAAGGTAGATAAAACAAAATATATCGCGCCTTGGTGTAACACATGTGCCAAATAAACAGCGTATGGTTTATAGATGTGAGATACGTAGGCAAAATGTACACTCAAATTTCAGAGGCATACAAGTGACACGTGCCTTTCTCATAATTTCCTTTTGAAATACTTGTCTTCAGTGGATATCAGCGTATGGTTTATAGATGTGAGATACATGAACAAAATAATACATTCAAATTTCCAGAGGCAAACAAATGACATGTGCACGCTTTCTCATAATTTCCATTTGAAATACTTGTCTTCAGTGGACATCAATTTCTTGTCCAGCAATTTTCCCAAAACCCCAGTGCTTATTTAAAATAAATAAATAAAAAACAAAGATAGGGAGTTAACCATTTTCTTCGAACAGGATGAGATCCTTTGCTCTCGAAATTCTGCTGTATTCATAAGGTTTCATTAACTCAACCATTCTCCAGCACCTCTCGAGCCTTAGCAATATAACTGATTCTCCGAATATTTTCATCGATATATTTCACTGCCAATGCGCAGTATCTGTATCCATCACGCTATATTGCATCTCCTTCCTCTCCCAAACTTTCATTTCTCCTGCCCGAGAGCGGAGGTGATTTGTTTAAAGCACTGGCTGCTCTCCCCCTAACTGTTTTGAAGTGTTGGACAAGTGCTTTGTCTACATTTTGAATGAAAAACACTTCTTTTCTTCTAAATCGTTGCATTTATAAACGATCTTAGATTTAGTTTTCTTTATTCTCAGTAAAAGGAAGTTCTACAATTATAACTTGAGCTAATTTTTTGTTCCTATAGAGGAGGAAAATAGTGAGATCCATAGGATGAGGAAGAACAAAAGACAAATTTTACTGTGCTCATCTGTCGTAAGTTGAGCACACTCTCTGGGAAACTCTTTGGGCTCTAGACGTCATATTGAATTACTTTCTTGTTATACCAAATATAGCTTGGGTATCACACGATTTACCTGAACAGTTTGACATGTCTGTATAATCATAAATATCCCCCCTTGCATATTAGTCGCCTGAATACGGTACCTTTATCAATATTTCTATTTCATGATACTGAGTACGGAATAATAGCTTCTACAATCCCAGCGATATAACGATATCACTTAGGAAGATAAATTCTTAGCATGCCGTCCATTACTGTATATTATAGCGAGAAAGGAATTAAAGGTTTAAAGAGTTTCACTTATTTACCCTATAAAGGCATTCTAAGTGGACATAGCAAACAAATTTAGTGAGAGCTCTAAATAGGATGTCAATACTTAGTTGAAAGTTTACTTTCCAGAGAGATCTAACGATACTCGATAATCAGATTGGAATAGCACGCTGAGAACCCCATTTATAAAATATACGGAAGGCGAGAACCTAGCTTCGAGAGATGTTTCTTCTCTCCATATAACATTCAGTGATATGCCTTAGCTTATTGGGATTTTGAAGTGATACTAATGTATCAGTCATAAGAGCGAACGAAGATTAACTAGAGGTCCCACATTTCAAGCCGGTAATTGTTAGGTGAAGTATACGTACAAGTAAGCAGATACTACATGGTCGCATTCAGTCCCTCGTGGATATATTGAACGGTTTCAAATTGGACAAAGGGGAAATAAGAATATACAAATGACATTGCCTGAACCTTCAAGTACAAATATCGCGGATCGAATTTCAGTCATTATACAGACTGATAACAAAAAATAAATATATAAAGAACTCAGCTGAGGTATTTAGGTTCAATTTCTTTTATGACTTGTGTGACAATTGTTAACGCCCGATTCTCATTTGAAAGACTGGGTTTCGGTCCCAATGAGGGACAGAAATTTATTTCTTGAAACACGTTCCCATGTTTTCATTTCCACTCAGTGCACACACACACACACACGCACACACACACACACATACACTTCTTGCTGGCGCGTGGGTTAAAATGGGTCAAAGTAGTCCTGAGTTCTTGTCTTCGCTGGTTCGAGCCCACGAGACGACCAACTTATTATCCTAAATTTAAATTCGGTAACATATATTCTGAAAATATATTATTTCGAGTATAATTAGATATTAAAAACATGTGGCTTACTGATTGAATATAATCACGGTGATGTGATAAAAAAGTCATAATTTTTGCGTTGTGACTTGTGTGGGGTTAGCGTGACAGACGTGGGTGGATATCGTCTCCAAATACAAGCACCTTAGTTCGACGGGCGATTTGAGGAAGAATAAGATATCCACTTATACCTCTCTAGCTGGCCGCGTGGGTTAAAATGCGTCCATAATCCTGAGTTCTTGTCTTCGCTGGTTGAGCCCATAGACGACGAACTTATTATCGACTAAAAAATTCCCCTTCGGTAACATATATAAATATATTTTTCATCGATATAGAAATGTCCATTAGATATTAAAATGACGTTTATATTTCACTGATTGAGTATGAATCACTTGATCGTGATAAAAAGTCAATATATATATATATATATATATATATATATATATATATATATATATATATATATATATATATATATATATATATATATATATATATATATACTCGTATATACAGGAAAAGCAACACGAGCCTATGCAAAATATTTTAGGAAATGAACGGAAAGTAATTCTGAGCAAAAATGTTCTATAATGATATGCATTTTAAGTCTTCGTTTGTCAATGAGGGAAATTCTTAAAATAGCCGTTTATCATTAGCACTGCTCTCAGAGGAGTAAGATGGCGTATGGGATGTCGGAATATTCAAGGATATGGGGGGGGAGAGGGGAGGGTATGGGAAATTGGGCTGATGTGAATAAAATACCTCCAAATCAAATGTATTATTTAGATGTTGAACAAAGAAATAAAAATATATGCATTATTAAACCCTCTCCTCCATCAATGGTATTCATTGAGCACCGATAAAAAAAAAAAAAAAAAGTAATCTTAACTGAAACTCCCTCTCTGTCAAACGTGGCCTATCCATTAGACACAAATCAAAGATTTAAAATAAATTATTGAAAATCTGTCCCTCTCTTGCAAAAGTATTCATCAAACACCGGTCAAAGGAAAAATTCATCAATAAAAATGTTTTCTTCATCATCAAATAAAAAAAAAAAGAATGGAAACATTAAAAAGTCTCTTCCTTACTGTCAAAGGTAGCCTGTTCATACAGTAATCAAAAGAGATAACAAACTGATATTATTGAAAATATTACTTTTCCTTGTCAACCTGACTACTGTCACAATCATTCATTCAGCATAGGCGAAGGCCTACTCATGGCTCCTGATTCAACGATTCCATGACGAGGCGGCAGGGCACCGCACGCTACAATTCAATGCTTAAAGCCAAACAGTACTGCTGCAAACTAATCATTAAAATTAGATTACATGATGTCTGTTTACAAGTGATTTACTATTTGAAAGGACTGCAGTGTTACATTGTTCAATTACTTTGAGAAAAAAGAATCATAATTAGGCCACCGAAGGTTTCTTCAGCGCAATCGGGTTTTCTGTACAGCCGCTACAGCATATAATCAAGGTCACCAAAAACAAATCTATCTTTTGGTGTTCTCAATATAATGCTGTATGAGCCACGGCCCATGAAACTCTCAGCCGGACGTGGTGGCCTAGTCCTTTATCGTTGCCAGAATCACGATTATCGCTGTAATTTTAACCTTAAATAAAATGAAAACTACTGAGGCTAGAGGCTGCAATCTGGTATGTTTGATGTCTGGAAGGGGGAATGATCAACATATCAATTTCCAGCCCTCTAGCCTCAGTAGTTTTTAAGATCTGAGGGTATTAGAAAAAGTGCGATAGAATAAAGTGCGGACGGACATCTCAGTTACAATAGTTTTCTTTTTACAGAAAACTCAAATTTTATTTCATCAACTGCCTCCTAATTCTAAAAATCTACCTCCCCACATCCCCTTACTCCGACCTCCCATTAACAACCTCCTCCCCAAAGCAGTGTTCATGTTAAACGGTTTTTCTAAAAGATTCACCTCGTGAACAAAACGGAGCCTCAAAATGTATCTTTATAGAACATTTTCTGCTAAAATTATTTTTCTTTCATTTCGGAAATAGCTGCATAAATTCGTATTTACACTGTGTCGTGTGTTGTTACACACTCAGTGTGGTCACACACACACAATTGCACACACTCAGATATATATATTATTGTTATATATATATATATATACATATATATATATATATATATATATATATATATATATATATATCTTTATATTATATATAAAAAATCGTCAAGGCCATGCCTCCATAAAAAATTTCTTGATATTTCACTGAGTTATATATAGAAAAGGGTCAATTTTTGTTGTTTTATCGTTACCGTATTGCTAGTCTCAAGAAACGACCAATCGTATCCAGAGCTATCAAGATACAGCTAAAGAAATCTGAAGGTGAATGTTTACAAATGCCACCGATAAGAAAACGAACAAGCCGCTAATTAAAAGCATTATGTGCTTTTAAAAGGTTAGTAATACAAAATAGGACGAAAGGAAGATGAAACTGATAAAGAAAAACTAAAGACAAAAAATTAATAAAGTATTAAAGGGATAATTATAATCTCGTTTGATTCATGTATGTGAAATCAATTCCTCAGCTTTATGGTGGAAAAATATTGATATGTGGCCGTTAATAAACCAGAGTGGGAACTCTCGGAATAAAGGCCGGTTTCCTTCTGCATCAGGGAATTAGTGAATTACATCAAAATGTGAATGGCCATTGTAGAACACTTTTAACTCTAAAGAATGTACTGATGTTATGAGTCTGATGACCGTTCTAGTTAAAAGAAATACAACCGACATAACTACATGTACATGCTTGCCAGCTTTGCATGAGGCGTTATCAATAAACAACGTTCAATACGTATTCGGTGATATTCTGTATAAGACGTATGTTATAAAACCAGGCAGTCCTCTGCACTAATAGACTCATTATTCTGCAATATGCGTTATTGAAAGAATAATAAACATATTAACTGATAACAGAATTATTTAGGCATAACATAATTGGAATGATTTACATCTATTTCACTGAGCCGCCAGATCTGTTCAAATCATTGTTAACTGTAAAACCAGGAAATATTTTTTTACGAATGTATGCAGGTATTGAGGTGTGTGTGTTATTTTTTTTTAGCTACTATAGATTTCAAGCATTCTTAAACTGTAGAAATATCAATACAATTTGATAATCCGTAATAGCGAAGATTCTAGTAACCTGACGGAAAATATTTAACAATCGATTCAGAAGAAAATATTTACTGCAGTGTTAGAGATTAAGATAGCGTTGGAGGTAGTTTTAAGGGGGCCCTTATAGAGTTTCAAGTGTCATGTTTTTATGACGTTTGGATAATTACTAACTATAATGTACGCAAAACCTCCAGTACTTATATAAAGGATGTATAAAATGGTCAGCTTTGCATATTAATAACGTTAGACACAGGGTACATCTCTAAGAAAAAACCTAAAACAATTATTAATTAATCGTGAGTTTATGGTTTACGTTTTGAAAGACAAATAAAGACTGGTTAATCATATGACGGGAGATTAAGCTTAGTCTTCATTCATAATATCATTGATTACAAGGTTCATAAAATATTATTAAAAACTTGAGAGCATTTTCTCATTATCTGAATATGAGTTATGCATAGGTTATCAGATATTATAATAAGGTGTGTAAAGAGGATGAGGTTGTTCTGAATAGAAATGGGTTAATAAACGGTAATGAGGTCAATTGAAATAAATATTCTCCATAAAATAAGTCGTTTCGTAGTTAACTAAAAAAATTAAAGTCAATAAAAGAGTTAAGGTCATGGGCTCAAGAATGAAGAGGTATTTGAAATATTGCAATGAGATGGCTGTAATTTTCAGGGGTTATTGAGTACGGTAAAACATGACATTACTAAAAATTTTATGGAATTTGGACCAATACTTTTTTATATAAATTTTTTAAATTTTTCTCGAAGAAAATAAAGTCTTTTAACTCTATTGAATTTCAACGTACAGGTAAATTTTGTTTTGTTTTAAATCAAATTCTATAACAGTACAATATATGATTTAAAAATTTAAAAGAATTATATAGTACGAAATATTTTTTTTAGAAAATTTCGAAAATTAAAAATTTTAAGTTTTTGAGTTTTGAAAATTCAACGGTGCATATAAAAGGAAAAAGAAAAATTTAACTTTAGATCACGAAACTTTTGTACATATCCTGCAGAATTAATGTCTTTAGATTTTATAGTTATTTTCAAAAATCCTTGATTTTATAGACATTTTAATGTAGC
>NC_089764.1:11117011-11127011 GCF_040412425.1 Macrobrachium rosenbergii
AAAGTTTACTTCACATTTCGAATTAGCGAACTGTTATTTAGGCGCGAATAAAATTCCCACGTGGGACACGACGAAGTCAGCTTGCATTGCTGAAAATTCTCTCAGTGTAGTTAGAATTCAAGTTAGGTGTTAGGAAAGTGAAATTTAAACTCCGCTTATAGGGAAAATTACTAGGTCGTTTTACTGTTATCCTCCCAGACGACTGGGAAATTCCCGAATCCCAGACGGTATATAAATATACGGGTTTCATTCACACAGAATCTAAAAATACCTCCGGTGTTGGCCAGACGACCTGCACCCCCCCAACCCCCCATGCCCAGCGTGTGTAGCATTTTTTTTTTTCCCCATTCATTTCCCAGCAAACATTTTTCTTTGGGTTTCCCGTTAGTAATTTCTAAGTCCTAAGGGACGAATCGTAATTCAAGTCCTAAGTGACTCCTAAAATTCTACGTCGCACATGGCGAGAATTTCTCCAAATTCCAGTCCTCAGGGACTCCTGAAATTCTACGTCAAGACGTGGCGATAATTTCTCCAAATTCCAGTCCTCAGAGACTCCTAAAATTCTACGTCGCACGTGGCAAGAATTTCTCCAAATTCCAGTCCTCAGAGACTCTTACTAAAATTCTACGTCGTGGTGAGAATTTCTCAAGTTCCAGTCCTCCGAGACTCATACTAAAATTCTCGAGAATTTCTCCAAATTCCAGTCCTCAGAGACTCATACTAAAATTTTACGTCGCACGTGGCGAGAATTTCTCCAAATTCCAGTCCTCAGAGACTCATACTAAAATTCTCGTCGCACGTGGCGAAAATTTCTCCAAATTCCAGTCCTCGAGACTCATACTAAAATTCAAAATTTTCTCCAAATTCCAGTCCTCGAGACTCATACTAAAATTCTACAATTCGCACGTGGCGAGAATCTCTCATTCCTGCGGGAACCCAAAATTAAGTCCTTTTGAGACATTATATAGTATAGTTCACACACATCTAAGCCCTTACGGGACTGATCATTCTAGTTCGTTAGAACAACTCCTTAACTTCACGTTACAGCCGGCCAAGTCCGAGCGTGAAAAAATCCCACTACATCTTCCGAGAAACATTAAAATTCGTTCGCCAAGAACAACCATGTCTTTCCCAGACATATCAAATTTTAACAAAAGTCTCCTGAGACTTACTAATCAACTGTCTTATTCGGACAGATCCATTCTCCTGCAGTCTGAACCATTGAGTGTTTCAGATTCCTGCAATTGAGTCTTTTCAGACAACCTGAGTCTTTTCAGACCTACCCTATAACCATTATTTCAAGATGGCTAATACCAGAGCCCAACAAAACGAGGATTTCAAATTCTACATGTCCGCTGGGAAGGACATGGGACTATCGGGCAAGATCTGAGAGCATGGGTTCAAGAAGAGAGAGGACGATGAAAGCGGAGAGCCCAAGAGCAACGTGAGGCAAGAGAGAACGTGAGGAGAGAGAGAGAACGAAGGCCCAAGAACAACGAGAGAGAGAGAGAACAGTTGCCCAAGAGCAACGAGAGGAGAGAGAACGTGGAGAGAGAGAATGAATTGCCCAAGAACAACGAGAGGAGAGAAACGTTGCCCAAGAGCAACGAGAGGAGAGAGAACGTGAAGAGAGAGGGAGAGAGAACGTGAGAGAGAGAGAGAGAGAGAACCCCATGAGCTCAGGTGCTAGAACGACAGCACGCCACCCCCGCCCCCCAGCGGGAATGAGTGCCCTCAGCCAAGCTCACTCGTTCATGCCAAAATGGACAGAGTCCGAACCAGTATGGCTTGAAAGGGCCGAACGAGTCCTGGAGTGCTGCAATCTCCCCCCGCGAACTCTCCCTTGTTCTCACTAAATTCCTGGGCAGAAAGGCCCTCGTTGCCTACCACGCCCTTCCAGCAGACGATCGGGGAAACTGGGAAGCCGTGACGCCAAGCAGTTCGAAGGCCTGCGTTGTTACCCCCGAGCCATGGAGGAGATGTTGGAAGAGCAGCCCAGAGAAGCAGGCCAGACTTGGTCCGATTGGGCGTACCATTCAGAGCGGGCATTAACAAAATGGCTCAATTCGAAGGAGCCACAACACCGCCGAGGTACTTGGCGGTTTAAATTCGAGCATTTCCTGCGCTCGCCCCTCCTGCCCTCGCCACTCACATAGTGGAAAAAGCCCCAGCAACACTCACCGAGTGTTGCCGAATAGCAGATATGTGGGAAACTCACCACCCTCAAGAAGGATCCATGGGGCGGAAGATAAATCCCCGTCCCTCCTCGGAGGTTCAAATTCCCACAAAAATGGGAACTCGGGCAAGCCCCTAACTTGCCATTATTGCAAGAAAACGGGGCATTCCTCCGAACAGTGCCGGAACAAGAAACCGGCTCCTCTCTCTCCGGAAAACCGACAAATAACTCACCTCGCCCTCCACAGGGGCAGCGGAAGATTTCAGCCAGACATTTTGCACGGCGTGCAAGGTTTATGGCCATTCTCCTGCATGGGCAAAATGCCCACGCAATAATAAATCAAATACTCCCACCGTCGCCTTGGCCGTCACAGATCCCAGTCATTAGGCCCTCCGCCGAAGGGCCTGTATCGTGACTCCTCCACGAGGTAGCCACCCCGCGTGCCGATTCACTGCATTCGAGGATTCAGGCGCACAAATCTCCCTCATCCGAAGGGACAGAGTTCCCTACGGAGCTATCGTCAATAGACGAAAACTCGTCACGATCGAGGTAATAAATCAATTTAAAATGATACTCCCTACGGTCCAATTGAGAGTCACAAGACCTCACCAATCCAAAATTTGCAATCTTGCAGTAGCAAGCCATCTCCCTGGAGGGTATGACGTCATCCTGGGACAGGACTTTCAGTCCCCACCAAAATCACGACAATCTAGGGGCCCACATTCCCCGAATCATTCCGCGGGCGCGAGTAATCCTCCCCCTCTCCCTCAGTCAAGACTGGCGCCCCTGGGTACCAGGAGGACGTGCAGTCCCCACCAGTGCCACCTGAGTACGATGTACAGTGGCCCCTCGATCGGTTCCCGATCCAATTCCAGTGCCCGGCCCTGCCTCAGTGCCAGTGCCAGGGCCCCAATCAGATCTCCTTTCAGGAGATGCCAAATTCCTGCGGTGCCACTTGCATGCCCCGAGCAGTGCCAAGCTTCGTCCGTCCTGACCGACGAGCCCAAGAAACCTCTGATAGTGCCTGACTCTGCCCTAGCGCCAGCGCCAGAGCACTACCCGATCTCCATTCACGGGATCCAACTCAAGACCCCCTCTTCCCCCCGGCCTGGCACCGCTACCAGCATCGGGTCAGAGAGACGGTTCCTCCCGACCACCGCGAAAGCTCACCTGCAGGTGCGCCTCGCAACCCGTGCCTGAGCTGGTCAACGTTACTTGCGAGCCGCTCACGCCACCCCGACCGCCTCCTCTCTGCCTCAGCCCGTCGCCAACATAATTGCAAGTCAGGATTCTGCCATATCTCCCTTGGCCGATGAACTACAAGAGCTGCGACGGATCATGGTAGAACCAGCACGGAAAACTCCTGCGTCAGCTGTCGCAGCAGCAGGCCCAGGTGGCATTCGTGCCGCCCCTCGGTCGCGGGCCCTCCGCTTCCCGGCCGAGGACGACTGTCCCATTAAGAAAGGCTCGAGGCGGAATTACCACGGGCGTGGGAAATTCCAGGTAGTTTACAAAGAGCTCTAGAGCTCCCATGGCATCTGTGCCACCATTTCATTTTTCGAAGGTCTTGGCACCTCTAATCCAGAAGGGGATGTCAGACCCTCCTCTATCTTCTTCCGTTCCTCAGGAACTTCTATCTCTTATCATCCTCTATTAATCTTTCCCTTAAATTATCACCACAAGAGGCAATTAAATACGGGATACCATTGCCCACACAATGTATAAATCATTAAGAATAACAGAGTGAGAAGTGGCACGCCCTTGCGCCCATACCTTGGCACCGGGCGGCGTGTCATCTTTCCTGAAGGAGTCGCGCCCTTCGGGTTCACTTTCTCGCCCTGGGACTGAAGGGATAGTCTGGGCCGTAATTTATAGGCGAAGGACGATAAATTCTCGCCTAAACACACTAAAACCCTCACTCTTTTTCCCTTAGCTCTTCTGCCAATATCATTCACTTTCTTTTAGTCATTTATTTATCTTTATTTTAATGAATCATGAGTCATAAACTCTTGCCCTTGTGATTTAAATGCCCCTTTAGTAAGCTCTGAGGGACGTGTCCGCCTTTCATATGTGGTCACGTTTTCATTCGTAACGTCTTGGTAATTTTCCTTTTGTTATTATTATCCCTTTTCCCCCTTCCATTCCTTCCAAGATCTCTGTTTGTCCTAGACCCACATCTTTTGTCTGCTCGCCCGTCATAACATTGAGTACTTGGTTTGGGCAGTGGACGCATAAAATTAGCGTTGTTTAAGGTTAGCGAATTAAAACCTCGCGAATACTCTCGCCCGCATACAACTGTCAAAATCCCTGTGTGGGGTCCCTCAGCTCGCGTCAGCTAGCATTGGACTGTTAAAACGAAGATAAATTATCAATGCGAATATGTATAATCATTACAATATCGTAAAAGGGGATGTCATTTACAAAAAATAAACGCTGTTTTTCATTTACACAGCCTCTTCAAGGCAGATTTTACTAACTGCATGCATTTTATCTAAAATTAAGTAACCGTGTATTTTAATTCTTGAACAATAATCTTTCTTTTCATTTGTTGGCCATAGCCTCATATACGTGGTCTTATAATCTTAATTAATTCACAATTGTTCGAGTCACTTTATAAAGTTACCAGTGGGTAACCAAATCTAAAGTAATTATTCTTTTGCAAGTGTTTAAATCACTTTGCGTTCTGTTAAAGAAAATTGTCCCAATGTGTTATTAAAAGTAATGTCACAGCTTCATAAAACCCTTAATAGTAAAGTTCATTGCAAGGCAGAATGTAGAGTAACGTAAAGCATTTGCCGCTCATTCTTGAATATCGATGTACACACCCAGAAGGAGGTATGTACATCATCTTGTATGGGGAGGTATTATGATTAGCAAGAATTCACTAGCAAATTGCCTCCCCCTTTTTTGTTGTTGGTTGTTGTTTCATTTACTGCCAGCCGCCCGATCGATAGACCATCTGTCTATCAACTTAGCACAGTCAGAATACAAGGGTTTAAAAGATTAAAGCCACTCCCATTTTTGATAAAGATCTTTCTTCAAGGCAAAAGTAATCTCTGGTGGGTTTTTCTTACAGGCATATTCCCCTGAGGACATCAGCTGGAAGATGATTAAAAACACATGTTGGAAGCCCCCCCAGCCCCATAGGAGGGATAAAGGAGAAACACACGAGGCCTCTCTCTCACACACACGCGGTGTGGGAAGTCAGGGGAGAAGACCTGGACCCATCGAGCCACCTGTCCACGTGGCCCTTTCAAGTATATGTTCTCCTCGTGCCCCTCAAGAATCGACCGTATTCCTCGAGCCCACACGCCATTTCCCGGCCCTTCGAGAGTCCCATCGCCGTGCCCTTGCACCTAACTCAC
This sequence comes from Macrobrachium rosenbergii, assembly GCF_040412425.1. Lineage (NCBI taxonomy): Eukaryota > Metazoa > Arthropoda > Malacostraca > Decapoda > Palaemonidae > Macrobrachium > Macrobrachium rosenbergii. The sequence continues at coordinate 11,122,553 of NC_089764.1, forward strand.
CACGTGGAAGAAACTCGCCCTCGGAAATCGCAAGTCATCCACGGACCAAATTTCTACGTTGAAACCCACCTGTCTTAGGTAAAGTGCTATGGAAAACCACCATTCAGTCACGCTTTTGTCCTTGTAACATTTATTTGAATTGAAAGCCATTAATCAAAGACTCCCTTGTCTAATGTCCGTGCGCCTCTTGCATCGGCAGTATTAAGTCTTTATTACTCCCTCAAATTCCTTTGGCACCCTCAGTGCAGCCTCGAATTCATTATTCCTTTGTCTATTTCATTACTGGCGTATAATGTGCATATCTCTCATTTCAGAGGGACCCTATTTCGTGGAAGCTTCTCGGACTGTGTCTGAATCCCCAGTTTCATTCAATCCCATAAGGAATCCCCTTCAGGATCAGAAATCTACTTAAGTTCCTCTTTCCCGTACTGATGTCATTTATGTAAATACACTCCTTTAAATTTGCCCACGTGTTTTACGTAATTTTTCCCTCAGTAACAAGAGCCCTATGTTCGTATGAAATTCTCCTTTGTTTTCCTCTTTTTTACGTTTTCCTGTACCCACGAAGTCAGAATCACAAGGCTAAATTACCTAAATCATTGCTGCCTGTCTCACAGAGAATATCACAAACTAAAACCACAGGAAAAACGTAAATATATATATATATATATATATATATATATATATATATATATATATATATATATATATATATATATATATATATATATATATATATATATATATTTGCCATGCATTAGACGCACTTTTTATTGTCAAATGCATAAAAAAAAATGCCTGTGTTCAATGCGGCCGTATTATGGATGGGAGACCGGCGCCCTATATAAGCTATAGCCTAGCCTATATATATGAGCATACTGGGTAGGCACAAAAATTGTTGCTAATAATAAAATAGTAAAAAACAAGACTGATAATTACAGTAAATTGTGTTACTAATAATAAAATACTGAAAACAAGCCGAACTATCAATCTTTTATCACAAACTTACGAAAATTGCTCATGATATATACAGTTAGCCCGTCAGCCATTTATCAATATAACATTACATAAGCGATGTTTATTTATGGTAAATTTCACACAGAGTCCATACTTTTATCAGTATAAACTCACAACATTTTATTTCATGCACAAAATCATACATTTTCCCTACAAAATCACTTTAAAATATATTTCAATAAATGTAGGATGAAACATACTAATTTTTTTTTTTTTTTTTCAAAAATGTCCTTGTAAAATAGGGTTGGTGAGGGTCCTAACATACCAGTGGAGCAATAATGGTAAAAGATATAGCCGTGTACTTGCCTTTCAAGGTTTGTTTTTGAAATAATGAATTTTAAGGTACAGTGGGCCATTCAAAGTTGCCCCCAAAATTCAAATTTCCTGATGCTCAGGTACGGACTGCTCACTGCATTAAAAGAGACGCCGTTTTCTTAATGTGTGTGAATAGCAAGTGGTGTTCGGAGAAGCTGGCTGACTTTCTGTCAATTATCTCTCTATCTATATAATACTAAAACTCTGAAACGTTTGTTTGTTTGTTTGTTTGCACACTGGAGCACACGATCAATTGTTAATTTAGCTGTGTCCTCCCCTCCCCTTCCCTACTCCCACCCCCTCCCTTTCCCTCTTCCATCTCCCTACCCGTTACTCTTCCCTCCCCTTCCCCTTCAATTCCTTCCCTCCCCGAGCACAAGATCAAGTGTTAATTTTAGCTGTGTTCTCCCCTCTCCTTTCCTCTTCCCTCCCCCACCCCCTTCCCTCTTCCATCCCCCTCCTAGTTCTTCGTTGGAGGGTGGATAAAACTGTCGCCTATCGCCGTTGGCCCAACGTTCGACTTTTCCTACCCGGCTAATGAAGAATTAGAGAATTCATTTCTGGTGATAAAATTCATTTCTCGTCATAATGTGGTTCGGATCCCACAATAAGCTGTAGGTCCCGTTTTCTAGGTACCCAGTTGGTTCTTAGCCACGTAAAATAAATCTAATCCTTCAGGCCAGCCCTAGGAGAGCTGTTAATCAGCTCAGTGGTCTAGTTAAACTAAGGTATACTTTTTCCATCCCCTTCCCTCTTCCATCCCCCTCCCCCCCCTCCTCCCTCACCCTCCCCTCTCCTCCCTTCCCTCTTCCCTCCTCCTCCCTTTCCTTCTTCCATCCCTCTTCCCCTCCCCTTCCCTTCCCTTTCCCTTCCCTCTCCCTTGAGCACAAGATCAAGTTTAATTTAGCTGTGTCCTCCCCACTGTCCTTCCCTCTTCCATCCCCCCTCCCCTCCTCCTCCTTCCCTTACCTCCCCTACCATCCCCTCCCTCTTCCCTTTCCCCTCTCCTTACCTTCCTCCCTCCCTTCCCTCTTCCATCCCTTCCCTTCCCTCGTCCATCCCCTCCCCACCCTTTCCCCTCCACATTCCCGTTCCCTCTCTTTTATGCAAATGTTCTCCTTTGCAGATGTTCTGTATTCAGGGTTCTTATTTCATGTGTATTTGGCTTGGTTGGTCTTATCATGCAGTTCTTTGAGTTTGGGATGCGCCATTTTCTGTCTCCTTTCAGCCGAAGTCATATTTACTTGTGGAATACGAAATGTTACTTGAAATGTCTATGAAGAAGATTCACATGCTGTACATTAAAGAATTTTCGTCCCTTGCTCCAATATAGCAGTCAAAATGATGCATAAGTTTGCCTGTAATGTGTTTGTCAATGCAAAATCTTACTGACGCTTCTTTATGACCTGATTTACGTATTTATATCCTTGATAACATTTCGTTATTTGTATGATGTTCAAGAGGCAAAGTTAGTTTGTGGACTAATTATTTAAATAATTAGGTTGCCGCAAAACAAAACATGAGCGGAATATAATGCTATTCTTTATAAGAATTCTTTATTTTCATAAAGTAAAACCCTGATAATAATTTTTCATTATGATTTTTTTACATCAAATAAATTTTTGATATTAGTATTTATTCTGATGAATAAGAAACTCAGCTACAATATATGCACTATAAACATCATTTACAAATTCGTTTGAGACTAGCAAATGTATATTTAGTCTATTTCTTGGAAATTTGCATTAAAAAAGTAGCCTGAATTCTTGGTATTTTAAGAAAATCTAAAAATGGCTGTTTCATTCATCTTAATGAAGTTTCTAAATAAATACATCGCAAGTCACTCTCTTGTGAGTTTTACGCATGTTACTGGCACTATCACTGATCATATTTTCTTATATCTTTATACAGCTTTTGGTCCAAAATATAAGAGACTTTAAATGAATTATATTCTCGTCTCAAATGTTAACACATTATAAAATTAATTATTTAATTCCATGTCAGTGGAACTATTGGCAATTATAATATTATTAGTAGGAACATCAATTTTATAAAAAAAAAAAAAAATTTATATATATATATATATATATATATATATATATATATATATATATATATATATATATATATATATATATATATATATATATATATATATATATATATATATTATATATTCCTTCACCTTTCCCAAGATAACCTAGATACAAGAAACAGGGACAAAAATGCAAAAAATAAATAATAAATAAAAAAATAAAAAACAAGCAAAAAGACACCAGCGTTGTCCAGGCATCTGGAATAGAGAAATATTGCATGATCTTCCACGACAGAAAAAAAGTCTACAAAAGAATTTCGCAACGAAACTGAGGAATAAAAGAAGACCCAATTGCAGGACGACAGCCGACAATTGGCGACTGTCCTCATCAATAACAGACACGTGACGATCAGGGCTTATAAAGGATTTCGCTAAATCGTTTACGTCTGTCATTGAGACTCGAAATTGCGTGACTCACGGGATTCCCTCCGGCAACCAAACAAATGATTTGATTGTGACGGGGAAAATTTTTAAAGCGAATTTTTGTTTGTGAAGAGAATAAAATGAAGTTTCGTTTAGAAAAACAGCTAAATTTTGCTTTCTTTGATGCTTTGATTATTGAAGAAAGTTAAGTATACCTTAGTTTAACCAGAACACTGAGCTGATTAACAGCTCTCCTAGGGCTGGCCCGAAGGATTAGATTTCTTTTACGTAGCTAAGAACCAACTGGTTACGTAGCAACGTGATCTACAGCTTATTGTGGAATCCGTACCACATTATAACGAAAAATGAATTTCTATCACCAGAAGTAAATTCCTCTTATTCTTCATTGGCCGGTCGGAGAATCGAACGCGAGACCAGCAGAGTGCTAGCTGGGGACGATACCCACCCGTCCAATGAGGAACTTTTTAGCTTCATGCTAAGATGGACTGCTTTCATTGTGTAAACAGAAACGAAGACTTATTTTGAACACATTCTCTTGCAGTCAGTTCATCAAACCAAGATTTAATTTATACTTAGAATCGATACCAATCCATCCTCTCGAAGTATTTCCACATTTACCATTCAGGTATCGAGGTGTAGATGGGCTGA
>NC_089764.1:11129511-11152011 GCF_040412425.1 Macrobrachium rosenbergii
TATATATATATATATATAAAAAGGCTCACGTGAAAATAAAAGGAAGTGGTACCATTTCTTTTTATTTTCACGTGAAGACTAATATATACTTCATTCACAGGACCATTGTAAAAATTATAATATATGTATGTATATATATATATATATATATATATATATATATATATATATATATATATATATATATATATATATATATGCGATGCGTGAGGAGGAAAAATCAGTCAAGCTTACCTTACGGCTTTTTTACCTTGTGTGCAGGGACCTCCTTAATCGTACACTCAAAAGTGAAAGTGAAAATAATTACTGGGTGGAAGCATAAAGCAGCTGAGGGAACAAATTAACCACTTTATTTACAAAATAAACGTAAACGCAAAGCAATAATTTACAGGGGAAATTAAATGGGCTTAACTGACATCTAATTCAGTTGGCCCTTCCTGGAGGGCGAGAATGCAGAATTTGGCAATGGAACAGAGTACACGGCAATACAGCTTCACACACACCTCTCTGAAATATGGAGAGATGCCTAATTTAATACTATCGAACATGGACGAAAATAGAAATGCTTTAAGTGGCCTATGTTAGCTGAAGGCTAAGGGATTGACTCGATAATTATAACGGAGCTTAAGACAGGTTGCAGCACCTTCAAAATGGCGCCTGTGTCATGCATCCAATCAATCACTAATCTCACTTCAAGGAAGGTTTTACGTTATTCAAAAATTGACCATTGACAGGAAGAGATAATGGAAGAAATCACTTGTTCAGAGGAACATATCACTGGGAAATGCTATACAGGTACTAAATATGCGTTGCCATAGCTTATCGACAGCCAACAGGTCTTTTCAGGATTTCTTATCAACAACGAAGAAGAATAAAACGCATGCAAAAGTAAGAATATAAAATGAAAATAATTAAAAAAAAAATGAAAGCATAATGCTAAAGTCACACCTAAAATACAGTTCTTCATTAATTTTGTTGTTTTGTCGATCAGTATATAAAAAAAGCTATGTTGTCTCTCCACGATTACTTAATATCTTAATAACTGACGCGGTACGGTAACTAAAAGAGAGTACATTAGATTTTTACGGAAAGTTGTTGTATACGAAGAAGTAATGCTTTCAGGTGATGATGCATTAGCTGGGAGGGTGAAGGGAAAATGCAAAATTTCTGAAGGAGCTTAAAGGCTTCTGGTAGAGTAGAATATTAAGGAGAAATAAGAGCAAGACAAAAGTTGAAATGAAGTATGACATGGGAGGTGGAAGAATGGAAATGGCTGATAAGTATTTTGTATTCTGAAGTAATTATAAAGAATGATTTAATGTTCATAACATCCAGGAATCAAAAGACAGAGCGAAAGATAGGGGTTATTATTGCAATGAGTCTCGGGTTTTTTGATATGCTGCTAATGTGCATGACAATGGGATCTTGTACTTTTCAGTAGTTAATTAGTAAATGTTACAGAGCGCTTTCTTAATTTTTTTTAGCCACCCGTTTTTACGAACTACGGTAATTGCTGCAAAAGTATATTTATACTTATATTATGAATTCTATATTAATGTAAGCACAACGTGAAACAGTTTGAGTAATCTTGTAGTAATAGCTATGGTAGCAAGGCTAAGGTATAGAAATAACGCTAGCGGTAATAAATTTAGATAAATTATAACCAATGATAATTTTTTTATATTGATCATATTTATCGATATTATGATTCTTTACAATAACTTATTCATATTTGTGTATGTGTGTGTGTGTGTGTGTGCATGCGTCTCTTTATATTGGAAAAGTAAGTTTTCTAATCAAGTGAACCCATTTAGAATTTTTCTTCACGAATAATAGAAATTGCGCCTGCCTATTTTCCACGTTCTAAGTATGTGTAAAGGCCATTTCTGAGCCTATACTTGATTTAAGTCTCTGTTTTATGAACAGAGGTTTGATCTCGCGTATTCCGAGACATTATGTGTAACGTGAGCCGATATCATAAGTTATATCTTTCCCTAACTAAAATCTGAGGACTACTGGAATGAGATACTAAGTACAAAACTAAAACCTTTTATTGACAAAAAAACAACAAAAAATAACTTCTTAAAAATTACGAAGAATGAAATCCATTGTTTCACATAACTATCAGAAAATCTTCTAAGGAAATAATGCTCCAAAATCATAAACACTCAAATACCTAAGGGAATACAGAAAATAACTCATCTGTCAAATCATGAACAGGTCAATCAATAAAAAAAACAGGTCATCTCAAATGTCATACCACTCTCATCCTTGTAGGAGGGAGAGAGGAAAAAGGAATAGGAATGGAGTGGAACAGAAATACCTGTGAAAGAACAAACGTCACATTAAAAATCATAAAATGTAAAAAAATTGCAGAAACACACATTTCACTGTCACAGGAGATACCGTGTGTTCACAGTTCTGAAAAACAAAGTCTAAAAACGTATATGAATTCTTACTCACTCCACAAGTCCTCTGGGACAGTCTCCATGTGAAAAATCACATCTTCAGACACACATGAATCGGATCTCACAAGTCCGATTCGAACAACAGTTCCTCCCATTATATTCATTATGTAACGCACGATCAACGTACTTTTGTATGACATCATTCGAGGTCAAAGTTCGGCAAGACACGCCTCTGTATTTCAAAGGCGTCACTATCGACATGCATCCTTCAAAACCGGATTTTGTAACTGGTTCAGCTTCTAGAACGTTCTTTGCTGAAAACGCATTTGCCAGCCCGTGTCCGGTCACCAAGGTGGTTTCTTCGACCCTTGTGGTATGCGATGTTTCAGCATTTTCCTATTTGCTGCGTGTAGTGAAAATGGACCCTGCGAATAGCTGACCCAACTTTTCAAAGGTCACCTTCGCGAGCCCTTACAGATTGCTCGGTCCACGCACCTGAGGTGGACCTCACCTCAAAATGTCTAGGTGCAAAACTTATATCTTATAACACAGATATTATAGCACAACCAGTTCATTCAAGAAACACATTAATCTAGACGATTTCACTCCTGGTACTGCCTTACGCTGAAAGGCCTGCGACTGCACTACCGCCAACGGTGATCAACCAAGATGAAAGGCTTGCGACTGCACCAGTCCAAGCTGAATGTATTCTTGCGTCTCCCAGCGATCCGACGAAGATGAATGGCTCGCAACTGCACAAGCCCATGTTGAATGTGGCGCTCGCAAATCCTTTTGCGCCAACCCAACGTCTCCTCGAAAGTACGGCAACATGAAGACACCCTGCCCGACATCTCTCAAAGTGCAGAAGTAACGTTGACAGCTTTCTCATATGTTGAGGACGGTGAAGCTATTCCAACCTCTCCATTTCGAGGGTGGTATTTTCCGTGAGTCGGTCATATCGACAGTCATATCAAAAAGTAACCTGTCTATTCCTATACCATATTATTACTGAACCAAATAAGACTACTAGTGCAAGGTCATATGTTCTCAATGTGAAACAATTCCAAGTTGGTACCCGGAATTTCCACAGTCAACTCACTATCAAATTACACTAACTCTAAAGAACTATTCATAAAATTCTATCCAACAGAAAAAAAGTACTCGAGAATCCTATCCATACACTGAACAACGAAAGGCAATCCTAAACATCTGAAAGGTATCATATCTCGTAAAGACATCAAGTTCTACTCCGGTTAGCGAATATTTCGCAATACCCAACTAATTCTCAACACAATAGCAATTGACTTAATGGCAATCGCTCCTATGATCCTAACAACTACAATTACTCATGGCACAGCTCCATATATTTTAAAAGAGAACTGAAAAACCCAAATACTCAATTCGATATCCCTATCAAAATCTTCTTAAACCTCTCCTAAATCCTAACTGACATATCCCAACCCGAAAAGATCAGACCCGTTCGGTCCGATATACTAAATACCTCCCAAAACAAAATCCTAAACAACAAACCCTGATTCTGTAACTATATTCAAAGATATTGCGTCAGACGACAAAACACATCATAACATAATAACATAATAACACAATAACACACGGGTCAAATCTCGTATGAAATTAGCCCATGTCACAATTCCCAAAATCATATGAAAACAAACCATTAACTCAAAGTAACCCATTACTATCGCCAAGTGCGAACGATGAAATCCCTAATCGCAGTTGCGATCCATAAAAAAAACAAAAACTCAAATTCCTATATCTACAAAACTCTACGGTATTCTGCACACAATTTACACTAAGTACTGCAGCTTACATCAGAAATCACAATGAACCCGAACTATTAAAAATTCGTAAAACTCTACGGAGTAACGTCCTCCTGAATTACAACAAACTACAAGTCATGCTCATTTACAACCCATTAACACCCGAAAGGAAAAAAAGACCCGTAACTACCCATTACCATAACAGCCATACAACCCAGGAATGCATCCATGCTAATACCCATGAACCCATCCTTTTAATCTTAGAAATATGTGTCAAACGAGGCACACCTGTGTTTTCATTCACAACAATAAATCTATTTCCCAATTTTGCTTCAACAACGCGGAACGGACCTTCAAACTTAGGACCTAGCTTATAGTTCAGCTGATTCCTCTTTAGTCAGTAAAAAAAAAAAGGTCAATTTCACTTCTCCCAAGGCCAAGCTATAAAAGGTCACAAAAAAAAGACACGGGAAAGCGCTTCTCAGGCACAGAGAGAGAGAGAGAAATTCGTTTCCCACCCTCTTACAATGCATCGAAGGCCTGATGACGCTTACAGAAAAAATGCTAACACCAAACCTCAGGGCTCGCTCTGTCTCCAACGGCAAAAACTGCTGGATCAACACTTCCCTTTGTCCAAACGGAAAGTGTCACTCAAGCAAAGGCAAGCGCTCTGCCCACATACTCACACACACATACCCACACGCACATAAGTGTGTGACTACAAAAACCAAGAAGTGCATTCACACTTGTGCAAAAACTGTTTTGCACCCCGCAACTCATAAATATCACGTAGGATACTACCCAAATATTAAAGTTCCCAGAAATAACCCAACAACCAAATATCACCCTTACATAATACACGCCGATGCGTACCGCAGATTGCTATAAAAAAAAAAAATACAACACACCATAATACGCTCAGCGCTTCACTAGGCGTGGCAAAGCAAGTACGACCCTCCGCCCAAACTCGTGACGCAATTACTATGTCACTGTGGTGATGACGTAACACACTCGTTGCAACCGAAACATTAGTCAAAACTCAACGACAAAAAAAACACAGTTGTCCCTATCACCAGTTACAACACAACGAAAAGGACAATTTCCCATTAACACAACTGAAAAAATGATAACATCACAACACTTACGTTAGCAGCGCGCGAACTTCCATTAAGCGAAAAGAGAGAGAGACAAAAAAACACTCGCGCGTCTTCACGTGTTTTACACACACTCAGTGGTCACAACACCGTAATTATTGCACAATATACCCACTGTTTTACCCCCTACCCAAAGCACTCTTCACGAAACACTAGCCAGCGAGAGAGATGCTCGCAGCTCGTCCCCAGCAACTGCTGACGCTGCTGACTCCCACAAATCCTATCCTGAGATGCCAACACTAATTTATGTCTCTTCGGAAACGTATACATGCCTAATTATTCAACTATCTAACTATCTAACACCTTCTAACTGCCCTAACTACCTTATACGCTACCTTTTACGCTGCCACCAAAAACTGTAAACGCCATTTCTGAGCCTATACTTGATTTAAGTCTCTGTTTTATGAACAGAGGTTTGATCTCGCGTATTCCGAGACATTATGTGTAACGTGAGCTGATATCATAAGTTATATCTTTCCCTAACTAAAATCTGAGGACTACTGGAATGAGATACTAAGTACAAAACTAAAACCCTTTATTGACAAAAAAACAACGAAAAATAACTTCTTAAAAATTACGAAGAATGAAATCCAATGTTTCACATAACTATCAGAAAATCTTCTAAGGAAATAATGCTCCAAAATCATAAACGCTCAAATACCTAAGGGAATACAGAAAATAACTCATCTGTCAAATCATGAACAGGTCAATCAATAAAAAAACAGGTCATCTCAAATGTCATACCACTCTCATCCTTGTAGGAGGAGAGAGGAAAAAGAATAGAATGGAGTGGAACAGAAATACCTGTGAAAGAACAAACGTCACATTAAAAATCATAAAATGTAAAAAATTGCACAAACACACATTTCACTGTCACAGGAGATACCGTGTGTTCACAGTTCTGAAAAACAAAGTCTAAAAACGTATATGAAATCTTACTCACTCCACAAGTCCTTTGGGACAGTCTCCATGTGAAAAATCACACATCTTCAGACACACATGAATCGGATCTCACAAGTCCGATTCGAACAACAATTCCTCAATTATATTCATTATGTAACGCACGAACGAACGTACTTTTGTATGACATCATTCGAGGTCAAAGTTCGGCAAGACACGCCTCTGTATTTCAAGGCGTCACTATCGACATGCATCCTTCAAAACCGGATTTTGTAACTGGTTCAGCTTCTAGAACGTTCTTTGCTGAAAACGCATTTGCCAGCCCGTGTCCGGTCACCAAGGTGGTTTCTTCGACCCTTGTGGTATGCGAATGTTTCAGCATTTTCCTATTTGCTGCGTGTAGTGAAAATGGACTGTGCGAATAGCTGACCCAACTTTTCAAAGGTCACCTTCGCGAGCCCTTACATATGATTTATTCTATTCATTTCTTACACACACTTACTGCCAATATCAATACTGCACAGACTGCTGCATTGTTCGATAAAGTCAAAGACCTTTCGTAACGAGGAATTTATGAAGCTGTTTCGAGCGAACTTTTCTTAAATCGTTTCAGCAAATTTCGGAGAGAATAGTTTACTGAATTAAGATTTTTGAAATTCTAGGAAAGTAGTTTTGCAGAATAATTCCAATCATTAATTTTAAAACTCATTTATAATTTGTTGCATTGAGAACAACTTCGAAACATTTATAAAGCCTCTTATTACGATTATTAAGAAAAATACTCTTTTAATTGCAGGTAAAACCGATCATTCTTTTACAAACCCTTAGCATTTAAGTGCCTTGACGGGAAATAGATAATCGAAAACTGTATAGTTTCCCATCACGGAAGGATATGTGAAACAGGTACTATAGAAGCGGCGTTCATTGGATGTTAAAACAATTTCCTTTGTGCTCGCATGTTTTAATATACATTCCATGCCGAATGGTATCTTAAAAAGTGTTATTCATCTTCGTCAAGTGAGTAAAACACTTTGCCCAGAAAGAGACAGTATCTAATATTTTCCAGACTAAAATAAAGCAATAAAAAAAGATGAAACCACTGGAACAACAGCAACTAAAGTGCAGCGTAACCTTCATTATGCAAAAAAAAAAAAAAAAAAAAATGGTTTTATATTTTGCTCCTAAGTTCCACGAGGAAAAAGAGAAGTATAAAATGGTGTGACCTTACAGTGTTTTCCGAAGAGGGCAGTAATGGGCAATTGCAAAATATCACGAAAAGTGCCCAAACTTTTCTGTATTTACGCTTAACACTGATAGATTTAATTAAACGAATATATCGGCAACAAATGTTCTCATATTTTACGTATACATGGATGCCTGTACCAAAGCGATGGGCCACTTTAAACCTCACTTAAAGAGAGAGAGAGAGAGAGAGAGAGAGAGAGAGAGAGAGAGAGAGAGAGAGAGAGAGAGAGAGATTTCCGTATGTGTTCAGTGCTAGAAGCCAACCTGATATATATAAAAAAAAATGCATATAGATTTTTCGTGATGGAATCGTTTCATGGTAATGAAATGCGTTTGTTCAATGTAAATCAATCCATTAGTGAATGTCCAATTAACAAGAAACTACCTATATTTAAACGTCGTATCATGCTCTTATTTTAACTTGTTGATAGATCGAAGCAATGCTTACTTAAACCTTTCCTGTATCAGGGCTCTTTGCACAGTGTGCCATGTTGTGCAATGTAAGTGGAACCAAAAGGTTGTTGTTTTTTGACCCCATTCTGTAGGTTGACAAAATTCCTCAGTTCAAAATAGAAGCTGAAACTAGAAGTACCACTGGAAAAGAAATGAATTATATATATATATATATATATATATATATATATATATATATATATATATATATATATATATATATATATATATATATATATATATATATAATATATATAAACTGCAGGCTTAAAACAATGAAACCATGAGGCTTGTACCAGAAAAATATCCACCTTGGTCATTCTCATTTTCTTCATCCTCCTCTCCACTTACCTCATTACAGTAGACAACAGTTATTTTTAAACTGCTTACCAGTCATTTATTTTTACCTATAGGTACGTTTGCTCTCGCATCATCGTCGATTATTTTCCTCGCTTGTAGAGAATAATTTTTCCCATTACATGTCACTTTTCAATAGAAAATAGTTATTTTTTCCTTCTACTTATCCGTCATTTATATTTACTTATTTGTGCGTTTGCTCTCGTGTCATTTTTGTTTACCAGTAATTTCAACGCTCATCGTTGATTATTTTCCTCGTTCCTGGGGAAGAATTCTACCCCTCACCTGTCACTTTTCGATAGGGAATAGTTATTTTTCCAATACCTGTCAATTTGCTTTTGCCTACTGGTATATTTGATCTTGTATTATATTTGTTTATTAGTTATTTCCACGTTCATCGTTAATTATTTTTCTCGTTCGTAAAGAATAATTCTACCCCTCACCTGTCACTTTTTCATGCTGAGCAAATTTTAACAAAAACATTAGCTTCATTTCCCGTTCTCCTTGTTTTACACCCATCCCGACCACTTTGGCACTTGGAATGGCGGTTTACGGTGCAGCAAATTTCCATTATATACTCTCACGCCGATTGAATAAATTTTATATATCGGCCAGAGAGCACAATAACGAAAGATATCCCCCTTAAATAATAATCATTTATTACCCAAGAGACAAAAAGGAAAATTTTTTATATCGTTCACCATTTTCGCAAGGAATATTTGTTTTTTTCATTGAGTCTTTTTGTGAACTGTCGTTTGAACTTAACATCTAATTTCAACCTTTCATGAGAAGTGAGTAATTAATTCAAGAAAATTCAACATAATCTTTCAATAAAATTTCGCTCAACAGCATTCCAAAATCGTAATTTTCACAGGATCGACTTCTAAATCATAAATTTCCAATAAGAGGCAATTATACAAAATTCAATTCAACCAGTTATTCTCGGGTTGTATAAGATAGGCGATCAGGCTTTCATATAAGAGTTACTGCGAAATGACCCCTGGGCCACACAAGCGTCACGATTCCATTATCGCCAGAATTTCCTAAACTACGACTGCCGGGTAAGCATGTGTGTCAGGTAATCTGACAGAGGATGAGCAAATGACCTGGGTAACCTTTAATCATATCGAACATTGGCGTACTTTACACCATAGAGAGAGAGAGAGAGAGAGAGAGAGAGAGAGAGAGAGAGAGAGAGAGAGAGAGAGAGAGAGATTAAAATAATATCTAAATAACTGTATCAAGGGATCGGGCCTGTGTTGCAAATATGGTTGCCTGCTTTGACTGAAAGCATCTTTATATATCGTGATAATTATGGCATTCGAGTTTGGTCATAAAATGACTTGCAGGTAAAAATACAAAACGAAAAAATATTGCTGGAACAAATTATTTATTGTCGCGAAAAAGACATTTTGTTGAAAATATGTCGCATTTGGACTACTAAGATAGACCCTCCAGATTCGACATGTAGGACATGGAAGTGACCTTCGATTTCGCTGTAATACATCAGTTGCCTTTTCTGGAATGATGACCTTTTCAGGTCTCTTTTTGTATCGTAGATGAAATGGTAGGGAAGATCACGTCTTCTAGCATCTTAGCTTCTCTCTAGCTGAGGACGCAAAAAAAAAAAAAGAGAAAGTTAAAATAAGAGAGAGAGAGAGAGAGAGAGAGAGAGAGAGAGAGAGAGAGAGAGAGAATCGGATCAAATTATTTGTTTTTCAGTGTTTCATGAGTTGGTGTGGCAAATACATGAACATGTACTTAAATATTGCAGTTATCACAGTTCATTTATTTTCATAAAATTTTAAAGAGCAAGGACCAATACCATGAATATTTATTTATTTATTTTTTTTGAAGAGAAGGTGCGTTATGTAGCCAGTATGATATAAAAATTTCATTTCTAAATTCAGAATGGGATTAAAAAAGTCAAGTGAAATCTCATTCTGTTTACGTGCAAGTCACTCCAGATTCTCGCCTTTCAGTGATCGAAATTAGGTTAAAAAAACAGCTCTTGCTTTGTCTTTATAAAATGAGAAATGCTGAGCAAACTCTCCTGGTGTGAAATTACTGCAAATATTCCAGTTTTGTTCACTACGCAATCTTTAACGGAACAAATAAATATAGAAATAGATAAAAATCATGAAGATACAATTCTCGGTTTTAACAATAAAAGTACAATAACTTTCAGAAAACATTTGACAGAGGCTAATATCCCTTCGAGTTTTGTTTCGCTGGCAAATCTAACCTAATCAATGAAGAACGTGTAAATAATCAAGAAAAACTTCAGTGAACCGTTTTAAATGTCAGATCATTTATATTGTCTACGAAAGCATGAAATGTCAAACGAAGAATCAGAGTCATTTCGGATAATAGGAGAGCAAGCAATTCACTTTTAATAAAAGTCCTGATATTTATTGCCCAGATTTTTACTGACGATTATTTTAATCTTTTTCATACTATATTTGTTTTGATTGTTCATATATTACTTTGATTATTTGTACATTTATTTACTTTCAATAACTGCTTATATATTTTTTATAAGCATAACGTGTTTTTTTTGTAAATATATATATATATATATATATATATATATATATATATATATATATATATATATATATATATATATATATATATATATATATATATATATATATATATATATATATATATATATATATATATATATATATATATATATAATTTACCTCTGTCTGTCTTTCATCATTAGGAACGAAATTGTATAACAATTAATGATCGACTGACCTTTGGAATACAGAAACATTCTTGATATTTTCCTCTTAATTCGGATTTTTTTTATGGCTTCAGAACTGAATAGGAGTGTGATGACTAAACGCGTCACGGAAATAACAAGAGAACAAAAAATTCTCTATGACATAGGAAAAAATTTAATTATGTTCTTGGAATATATCTCATTCTCCACTCATCCCTCAAACTTAATTTCATGTAACTTATTAAGCAACTATTAAGCAGTTTGTTATATATGAGAAGTTCTCTCTGAGTCTCAATCCCCTCGACGGAAGGGTAGTCAGTAATTGCAGAGAAGGAAACTATACACCTCTTATTTATTAGGACGATGAACGGATTTGCATCTCTGTTGTGGGGAGATAATTCGTCCCTCCAGGATTTCCAGGTATGTTGAAGGATAGTCATGATTACATCAAACCACAGTTGGTGTTGTTTTAATCCCAGTGGAAATAATCAGTCTCCTTTCGCATGGAAAATGCAGAAGGGAAAAAATGGAAAATGGAAAAAAGTGTTAGTCTTATTATATTTCCTGAAATATCCATAAAGCAAGGGTCTTTCATTAATCATTTTTCTTCAGAAAATATCAAACCCCAAGAATAGAATGGAAAACTTCTTGAAAAAAAATGGGTGAAGTTTCGCAAAATGATGTAATATTCTTTTGAACGGCCATTTTGCTTAGATTTAACGGAAAGAAAATGACTGGGAAATCTTCCGAATGAATAATAATGAAAGGTAACTCGAGAAAGTGGGGTGTATGGATGAGTTACAGTATCTTACGTTTTTCACAAATTTAACAAAATGTATCGCGAGTAATAATGTTCAGAACACAAGCAATGACCAGTTTCACCAGTTTTAAGTTACTCCTGGTAAATAAATAAGAGAGTCTATTGAGAAGGGTTGGAAAAGGGCGTTCATTTGAGAAAGTCTGCATAAGACCACTTTGGAAAGATACAAGCATGAAAGGGTTACCATAACTTTATAATGCTTAGGGAAGGTAGTTCTGGATGTAAGGGAGGCAATTAAGAGGCAAAATAATTCCAAGGCACTAGGGATTGGTGCGGTTAAAAGTAAAATGTTGCGGAATGTAGGTGACAGTGTGATTGGCTGGCTGATCGTAGCATGGAAGGCATGTCTTGGGTAGGGAAATATTTATATAAAAAAAAGCGAATGGAATAGATATTCCGTTATACAAAATAATTTTACTACATTAAATATAAGAATATTCCAGTAGAACATAAGAACTGCCACCCGTAATACTTCTGATTTTAAGAGAATCATAAGCATTATGATATGCTACAATCATAAATATAATATAAAGTAACTGCATTCAAATACTCTTGTTTGTACAATGCTCTTTAGAGAATTTTATTCTAAACCCATTAAATATAGCAGATTAATGTAGGGACAAACATTTTAAATAAATAGTAGGAAAATATAATTATACTGATTAAAAAGGTTATTAAGAGAGAGAGAGAGAGAGAGAGAGAGAGAGAGAGAGAGAGAGAGAGAGAGAGAGAGAGATTTAAAAAAAAAGTCTGCAAGAAGCAGGAGGGGAAGTTCGTGTACTTTCTCGAGGATCTTCATTTTCCCACAGAGATGCGAAATGTCATAATATTGGTGACCCCCTAAGAGTTAAAAAAAAACTTTGAACCCTCCGAAGACAAACATGAAATGAACTTTTTCTTTCTGGAAAAAGCTTGATGGTGCGAGGGCTTGTGATCAAAATAGTTACTCTACTGTCTTTCCCTGCATTTTTTGCCATTTTCCCTGGTTCCCCTTTTAAAATGAAATTTGCTGTCTCGTCTCTCTATCCCTCTCGCGTTCTTTCTTAACTTCTTTTCCGTTTCTTGCAGTTTCCTGTCAGCCTTGCAGATGCAGGGATATTCTATAGTGATTCAATTACTTCAAACTGCATATTTTCCACCACTTTTTGTTGCGGACACTTAACTTATATTAGTTATCTGAAATCTTGACAATGTTGATGTAATCCAACCTAACCTATTTTTACGCGTTTGCTTGCGAAGTTATATCTCATCTATTAGCTAAACGAAATTATTTTCTTAAGTAAGAATTGTTATGAACAATTTTGTAGCGAATTTTCCAGCAATACCTAGCATTACCTTGCACTGTATCCTGTCCTTTATTGTAATCTTTCTAGATCAAGAAACACAGCTAATTCTCTCTCTCTCTCTCTCTCTCTCTCTCTCTCTCTCTCTCTCTCTCTCTCTCTCTCTCTCTCACACACACACACACACAGGCACACACATATACATTCACACAATGACATTCTGCCCTCTTTTGAACTTACTTGACCTTTTGCAAATATCATATATTTTGAATAGATTTACCTTAACTATTCAAACTGAAGAGATCTCCAGAATCTAAAATTAAATCTGTTTCATCGATTCTATTTTTGTTCGCCCAGAAATGTCTGAACTCTTAAAGTAATGGCACATTTCCAACGCTGTAACTAACTCGGTCTTAACAGTATGTACAAGAATTACGAGAAATAAGAGACATTGTTTCAGTCTTGGGGTAGATTTTCTTGACAGTATATTCGAGATTGGGAATTTTTCCTTCAACGTTTACATAAATGGTAAAATAAGTCTTCCTAAAATTAAACCAACAATGCTGATTCAGACAGGTAATTTCAGAACTACCATAACATTGTAAGCAATAATAAAAAAAATATCGCATATAAAGGATTTTAAAAAATTACTATTTGACACCATAAAGAAATAAAAAAAAGATGAGTGACGTGTATTTTCAGCATTACGATAGACTTTAGCACTCAAAAATTTAGTCATAACACCTTTGTATTGGCAACAATAAAATAAAATAATAAACACTGCAAATGGTACATCAAGAACAAATTGCCCACTGCCCCACAAAAAATTATTTTTCCTTCAAAATATAATGAAAGTTTCACAAGAAAATTAAAACGACTAACACTTCATTAAATAAAAAAGGAATAAATTAAGAATGGAAGGACTTTCCATGGCATAATGTGGCCATTGACCTCGGTGAATAAATTTAATTTTAGAACAGCTAACTTTTTCAGAATTTTAAACCCAAAATAGTTTTAATGAATTCTAAGGAAAGGGGCCATGATAGAGGATGCCTCGTAATTCTTCATATGATATTTAGTTCACCCACTGATTTTCTTTCTGCTATTTTTTGTATTAACAATTAACGATTAACTTTACCTCCCTTATCGCATATTAATAGCTGATTTAAAGAACCTATTACAGATAACTACCCGAGTGCAAAATGATAAACAGCCATATAGAAGATTCCTTTAAGACAAATTTTAGGTAAACCTTTTGGGTACAATGTAAACTTTGAAGGATGAGTAATTAATGATAGTTTATAAAAAATGTTTACAAGAGTCTTCTTTAAAATAGGCCTTTTTCTCCAAAGAGTCATTAACTTTTCAAATTATAATGGGAGAACATTTTATTTTTAAAAAAGAAAAATCACATTACCGTTTCCTGGTAGCAGCTGTTAATAACCACGAGGGCGATCGCATGTTGAAAATACATCTCTAAATTTTTTGGGACTAGTCTTAAACTCAGGTCATTTTCAAAGCACAAAAAAGGGATGGAATGCTATATATCAGATAAAAAGGGTTGGAAATTATATTTTAGAAATAAAAAGTTTGTTCATTACAAAAACTAGGCTTACTTATTTCTTAAAGTCAGAATTGGTCAGATATTCCTGATAATGCTATTGAGAAATAAATTAATAGTTCCTTATGGTGACAGATTTTGTATTTCCTTTTCATGAAGTTAGACATCAGCATACATCAATATCAATATATTTATTCATCTCCCAGTCCTTCAATTATGTTCTGCGTAACTGATTAGAATATTTGCGCCGATATTTGAGGCTGCTTTACAAGTTTTAGATCTGAAATCTTGTTTTTTAAGGGTGGTGTAAAGTATATTTATTTTTATTTATTTATTTAGATAGTTATTTAGTAATTTGTATATTTATTTATTTATTTATTTATTTATTTATTTATTTATCTATTTTCTATAAAGATTTCGCAGATTGTTATTCATTAGTATGTTACCTAATATTTCACTCTTTACTTATTCTATTTTTTTTTTTTACTGCCATTACATTATGTAAAGTGAAACCTTACTATGCTTGTCAGTGTACTTAAGATTATTCCAGAAAATATGCAGTCAGTATGAATAATACTCGTAATATAAACCGTAAAATATCAAAAAGAGTAATATATCCGAGTCAGAAGTCCGTAAACAGTTTACCTGAAGACTAAAAAACCTGTGAAAGGTTGCAGAACTTCTGACATAAACTATACTGCCAGATGCAAGGTAATTGCCGATGATTCTGGTACGAGAATATCTCAAAATTCCTGGGTATAAATAAGCAGTAAACACTTCAGCGAAACAATTATATGCAAGCAGTTCAGTTGCTTCCTTCGCTACTTTTTGTCAAAAAATTTATTTCAGCAAATTAATTTTCTTCTGCGCTTCTAAGGCGTGAAATAGAAATAATCATAAATAAATCCAGAAATAAAATAGAAGAACGTTTGCTTCGTCAATACAAATAAGTAATATTACTGCCATTGGTATTTTTTAGTCAGTATTGTTAAAGCAGACAGCAAACGTACGTATTAGATACCTATTATCCATATATCAATAAAACTGTCTGAACATCGACATTATATACGCATCAAATTTTACACGGACTGAATAAGTAGTCATGGGTAAAATGCATATATATTTTCTTATACTTATTTGCAAAAAAAGAGGAAATCATAAATGTTTATTTGTTGAAAATACAATGCTTCACATTGAGACACGGTGACAAAATTTTTGGCATGTTCATATCATGATATAAAGATATTAGAAATTAAATTGTCCTCATGAAACTGACCCAGAAAGAAAAGATTGAGATGAGAGAAGAAAAACAAAAACGTTTAAAAATCAGATTTAATAAATAGATTAAATGGTATGATATGACTGCATGCATTCATCAGCTTGCAAAACGTTTTCATCATAAATAAAATATTTAAGCAAAGACCTGCGCTCGGTTCACGGAAGGGTCGGGTCGGGTTTCATGTTGCCTTCTCAATACCTTTCTCGGATGCTTATTATCCATTGCCAAACAGCTTCCGGGATTTCTTCGTTTTCAGAAAATCTTACCCGGATTATGGGAATGATTTGCTTATAATGAACTTACGTACACACACATGCATGCGTACATACATACATGCATATATACATACATACATACATGCATATATATATAAATATATATATACATACATATATATATATATATATATATATATATATATATATATATATATATATATATATATATATATATATATATATATATATTATATATATATATATATATATATATATATGATGATGTATTAAATATATAATCAAAATATAGGTTCACACTTAAATGAAGGACCAGATGTAAATGTATAATTAGAAGAGTTTAAGGGTTTATTTTCAACTTGCACAAGGAGACTGACTGTGCTCAACAAATTTTGTTTGTGAATTATTTCTGTTTACAAGTTAAGTAACTGCTCTGCCTGTACAGTTATCAGATTTACGAAATTCACAGCACCAGTGATAAGAGGCGTTTGTTTTTATCCTTCACCATCAAATATCCACGTACGTTGAGTTTATCTTTTCCTTTTTGTGAAAAAATCGTTTCGCAAGCTTTTTCCATTTGTATGGGAGGTTTAGAAATAAAATCAATTTTAAAATTATATTCGAGGTTTAGACTTTTCTCAAAAGCAAACTAAAGAAAAATTATACAGACAGGGCTATATATACAGTGTATGAAGAAGGAGGAGTTAAGAATTACAACGCTAAGCTACATGAGGAAAATCCATGATTGACATTAAATACATAATTATGGTTAAAGGGAAGTTAAACAAAAGTAAGGGTGGGCTATACGGGTATGCAAAAAAAGAGGCGATTTGATCTTTTACTTTTGGGACACAACCGTGTTCTTAACATACCATTAATTAATAATACTTGTTGTCTTTTAACAATTACCGTATTACTAGGCAAATGTTCGACAAACAAACAATATAAACATAAGCATATATATATATATATATATATATATATATATATATATATATATATATATATATATATAACTGAATCATATATATATATATATATAAATATATATATATATATCAGGATTTTGGGCTTTTCGGTATCTTGGCCTGTCGGGATTATGGCAGTAGGGACATGACTCATATATATATATATATATATATATATATATATATATATATATATATATATATATATATATATATATATATATATGTATATGTGTGTGTGTGTGTATGTATATATGTATGTATGTATATATATATATATATATATATATATATATATATATATATATATATATATATATATATATATATATATATATATATATATATATATATATATATATGTATATATATACAACTGTATTCTTTATCTTGTAAGTTACATACTTTATACGGCCTGTTTTTTTGTGTCTTTTTTTTGCCTGGGATAGCTACAATGTGCTATTTTATGTAAAATTTTGTAATAAAAGGGTACTGCTGTTTAATAAATATGTCACCAATGCTTGGCAAGGTCGGTACTATGATTGGGAATAATAATATTTTATATATATGCCTAATGAATTTGGTGTGGATAAGCCTCGGGGGGGTTTTTTCGTCAAAAACTAAGTGTCAGGATCTCATACTTATTTTCCCTAAACAAGTAATTGTCTAGAAATATAGATAAGAGATATGAGGGTTCTCCAGTAAATGGATAAGACAAATCCGCATATACAAAAGGTTTGTATAAAAAAATATTTCATACTAATGTTCAAAATGAATACGTTATTATGGTACCTCATTATGAAATCAGTATATTAAAAACACGTTTATTCGCTAAATTTACTGCTTAAAACCCCGTATAAAGTATTGGAAAATGAAAGAAAATAAACTGAGTGGGGTTCTACATACCCCACCACGACACAGGAGGGTTAAGAACGGCGAGCAAAGTAATTATTTAACGACTGAGAAACAAATAACCTTAAGGTCTTAGGTCACTGTTTAGTTCATTTGTGGTTTAGATTTGGCTTGTAAATCACAGATAACTATATTCCATGGCAGTAACAGTTACCAGCCTTTTAACTCAAGAACTGTTTGTTTTGTGAAGCATCTAATTTCAATGTTCATTTCCTGAAGTATTAGCCCTGGATTGGCGGGCCGTTGGGGTTGCACGCTTTAATGAGACTAAAGAATATTTGAATCATAATCAGTTACTTTGGTTGCACATTTCTTAAGACCCTTTATATTTAATTTATATTGTATTATTAGTTATGCCTAATTAACTAAACTATTTTCAATTCAGTAAACTTGCAAGTTTGATTGTTTGCCAACTTTTGATTCATAACACAGGCATATCCCAGAATTCCCATCCTAAATTCGGTAACGTTACATCCGAAATATAAAAGATTCTATCCTTAGGGGCAGAAGTTCTGTTGACTTAATGCATACTTTAGAACCCTACATTTCCTTCGCTATCGTTTTAAATTGCATCTTGCGCGGATTCGCGCTTGGTAGCCACTTCCTCAGTAACGACAATTTCAACAGTTGCAAGAACAAAGCATAATTTCCATAAGGAGGTTCTGCAAAGAAGAAAGAGGCAACTATCTTGTAATAAGACTCAGAAGTAAAAAGATGCAAGGCAACGTTAAAAGTAAAATCAAAGTAATTTAAAAATTTTCAGTGCTTGTGCTAATCAAGATTGTGGAAACATATCCAGCCTCTATATTGTTCGTTTCACATTCGAATTTGAGAGAATGTTTCAGTGACACATGTAATTATGGGAACAAATTTATATTAAAAGACAAACGAATAAATACTGAAACAGATAAAATGCAGGGAGGAGACAGGTTGCAAAATGTATCGCAATGAAAAATGTAGTTCACGTCAGTAGTAACGTTGAGCATAGCAGCTTAAAATATAGATTGCCAAGCTGACGAACCCGGGAGCTGCCCGGGAAAACTCTGAATGACAACAGATAAACCCGTTCCTAACACCCCCTCTGGTCTCTCTCTCTCTCTCTCTCTCTCTCTCTCACACACACACACACTTCCTCTCCCTTTCCTGTTAAAAAATCTGGTTCAGTTACTTTGCCCAGCATTATTGACCTTTTATATTACAGCCCCTCTCACCCCCACATTCCTATCTGGCTGAACTTGGACTTATGGGCATTGGGAGCGTTACTATTCATCTTGGCAACCTCGAACACTATGGATTAGACACTAATACCTATCATTTTTGACATTCACCCCTTCTCACCTCTACATCCTATCAGGGCTTAACTTGGACTTAAAGGGCAACAGGAGTGTCACCAGTGATGTCCTAACCCCACAGTATTCTTTTCCAGATAGTAAGTCATATGCATACCGAAATGAGGGATGATAAATTGGTAGAGTTTATTTAGTTACTAAGTCTACAAGCAGAACCAGCCCCGTTTCAGGAAAGTCTTTCCCACTTCACCCCCTTTGGTACCCCTTGGTGCTAGTGACGTCTTACCCCCACAGCATTCTTTTCCAGATAGTAAGTCACGTGTATACCAAGTTTGGTTAAAATTGCTCAAGGCATTTCAGAGTTATGCTGGAAGATTCACACACATGTCATTTATCCATATATATTTATATATATATATATATATATATATATATATATATATATATATATATATATATATATATATATATTTTATATATCAGAAACCAACAATAACTTCCTTTTTCCAAAAAGCAATAAAACAAGATGTATAAATCAGAAAGGTTTTAATTTTGTTTCATAATTATAGTACATATTTAAAATTTTGTTTCCCAAGTTTTGAAAATCATATCAGGTAGTGACGTCCCCATTGTCCATACACTGCATATAGTTTCGGGTGTTTGCCATGACCCTCAACAGCGTATCATTTGACTGGATGCGTCAACAAACAAAACATGCGCTACTGGGCTAACACCAGATGAAAGGCCTTTGCATTCACCTAAAGTCACAGTGTGGTGTATTTCCTCCACTGGATTACTGGTCCTTGGTTTTTGAAAAAATGAGGTCACAGTGACAGTGAATTCAGATGTAAACATGTTGGAGGATTTTTTTCCAAATTGAAGTTGGACCTAGGGGATAATTATTTCAACAGGATGGAGCAACGAACCAAGCATCGATGGCTGTTTTGAGGGAACATTTTCCGGAGCGCCTCATTTCAATAAGGGGCGATTTGGATAATACCCGTTCACCCCCTTATGATTTTTATTTGTGCCCTTTGAAATCCCGTGTTTATATCAACCGATGCCTACCAGACTTGAAGGCCAACATCCGAGAAGAAATTGCCAATATACCCGCTGATACGCTGTTGAGGGTCATGGCAAACAGAAATCGGTATATGTGTATGGACAATGGGGACGTCACCTACCTGATATGATTTTCAAAACTGTGTGAAACAAAACTTTAAACATGTACTATAATTATGAAACAAAGTTAAAACCTTTCTGATTTATACATCTTGTTTTATTGCCTTTTGGAAAAAGTTATGTTGTTATGATATATATATATATATATATATATATATATATATATATATATATATATATATATATATATATATATATATATATATAGATACATAGATAGATAGCTAGATAGATAGCTAGATAGATAGATAGATAGATAGATAGATAGATAGATAGATAGATAGATAGATAGAATATGTAGTCATGTTAGAGCATTGATGTTTTGTCTCAGGAAACCAGCAAAAGCACAAAAAGATATTTAGACTACTAATTCTTTGACAATAAAAGGGAAAAAAAACAATATTTATTTCCGTCAACATATCTGCAAAATTAACCAAATACTTTCATGGGTAATGACAGCTAATTTACACAATTTTAGTGAAAGATTTTTAGTACAAAGAGAAGAGACATGACCAGGAAAACTCCAGTAACATAAACAGTGCCTTCAGAAGTATGCAAGGAAAGAGGAAGCTGCCACCAACACACAGAAAAATAGGTTAGACAATAAATACTAGAGTCGATGCTAAAAACGATTAATTTTTTTTTTATTAAGGGTGATTTGAGAAAAGATCGCCTTCTGTGTTTAGGTCTGAAAGGGACTTGAGAGTTTAAAGCTAATCGTTCTAGCATAATTATTTCAAGAATGAGAGAAGAAATAAAGTGAAAAGATATCTATCTATCTATCTATCTATCTATATCTATATATATATATATATATATATATATATATATATATATATATATATATATATATATATATATATATATATATATATATATATATATATATATATATATATATATATATATATATATATATATATATATATATATATATATATGTGTATAAACGTATGTATGTATGTATGTATGTATGTATGTATGTATGTATGTATGTATGTATAAAGTATGTTGAAAGTGTATCTTTCTAGAATGTTATGTTTGTGTTTATAATTGTCTTATGATTTTTTTTATATTTACAAGAAGTGATGCATGTTGTCATGATAATAATTACTGAAATATCATTTGTAGTATCAGATCCCACAAGAATTAATAAAACAATAACGTAATTTAGAATAGCGTAGTTCAGAGATTTCGTCATACAAAAGTTATATGACTTTGTCACCATGTGACTGTATTATGTGATGGGGATATCACGGGATCTCTTTTGTTTTCATTCGGGTGATAAGTCACACGAGATAAGAAAAGGATGCTTGGTCAAGCAATCAATGTCTTGTTAAAGTCACGAGTTGAATGAAACCACAGTCTTACGTGTTTCTGAACATCTATCATTCTGTCGTAGTCAAGGATGTATTGCACAATATTTTCCTGTTGGGAAAAGTTAAGTATTGCATTGCACAAGAGCACGTGGAAGTTACGTCGTGTGTCGTTCGCCTTTGATTTCTTGTAAAGAAAAGTTTTTGGCAGCGAGGATTGAATCATTTAGTGAATTTGGTGGTTTTGCTTTTGACCAGAAAAAGTAAATTTGCCATTCTGATCCTGGAGACCTATCGTGCCTGTTCTCTCATCTCTCTCTCACTTCTCTTCAAAAGTGAAATTAACGTAAAATATTTTATTGTGGTCATTGATACTAATCTTAACTTTCGAGATCCGATAAACGTAGTAATTAGTGTTTACCTAGTAATGGCACCTTGACAGGAAATGTGAAAGATTGTGTAACAAACTGAAGTTTACAGGTATTGTTATTTTTTTCTACAGTATACACCATGGTATAACAGGTTTGTGATTAAATACTTTAGTGAATTTTGATATAATTTTCATGTTTTATACAATTGCTTCTAAAGTGAGTTTTGGTATCATTTTCATGTTTTGTATAAC
>NC_089764.1:11162011-11169511 GCF_040412425.1 Macrobrachium rosenbergii
CTCTCCAAAGCTACGTCTAGACAACTGCAGTTCTATCACGTTAATGAACGATCAAACTCACTTTTAGGGCAGATTTTGGCGTAATCTAGATCAAATTAACGCACGTACTCACGAATATACATAACACTTCGGAAGATCACCTGACCGGCAATATTGCTGAGGAATCAAACTATTTGTTGAACACAAAGATTTTACCTCGAGTCTCTCGACCTACTTCCATCTGACTCCATAAATTCTTTCATCACATCTTAAAGCATTGAAGCTATGAAATGCATATATGTGTCCTTTAAAATTTGTAGCAGCCATATTTTCTGAAATAGAGCTCGGCCACCACATAAGAGCGTCTCGCTCTCCTTAACGGCAAACTAAAACAAAAGCATATGTATAAAACATATCAAAATAGGACTATGCTCAATTAGCAATGTCTACTGCACTGCAGCTTTAAGGACTGCTCTCATGACGCACTTCCAAAGTCACTGGGGTTGAGTTCTTAGAGCCTTTACATGTAATCTTACAAACACGAATAAGCTTTTACTACCCCACAACAAGAATTATCAGTAAAATAGCTATTAAGACAATTAAAATTGTCGGCATAATATATTCCTGATACTGGAACATCACGGAATCGTCAATGTCTTCCAACGGTGGAACCGTCATTGGCACCTTGGTTGTAGGAGTACCTCCACTGCAAAATGCTCGTTATGCGTATGACGCATAATTATCTTCTCGGAACTGTTGAATACAGCACGGCTAAGTACGAGAAATTCCGTAGACAGGATTCTGCAGGATGAATCGAACTGCTCGGACCCTCGATGAACGAATGTCGTCGACTTGTTGCTCTGGCACATCATTGTAACTGCATACTCCTTGCAAAAACACAGCATGAAGAGTACTGGTGGACTCAATGTGGTAATCTCGCAGGAACTGTCTAAAGTCACATTCTGTCGGAGTCTGTCTATGAACTAATGATAATTCACAACCACCCACAGACACAACTCGCAACTGGAAAACACTACTGTCACACACACACTTCTCTCTAACTAAAGCACAACTCGTCTTACAATCAACTCCCGAACCTTGATATTGATCTCCCAAAATGAACATGGTCTCTACTCTATCCCATGTCACTACTGAGTCTCCCAAAAACACTCGAAAAAGGTCTAATAACAAAAAAGGTTTCATGTTACTGAACCAAACAAAACTACTAATGCAAAAGTAAACACTCACAATGTGAACTAATTCCAAGTGTGTATCTCAGAATAGTCACAGTCAACTCACTACTAAGCACAAACAACTCTACGGAACTCACTCACAAAAAAATTCTATCCAAACAGAAAAAAAAAATAAAGAATCTTATCCGAACACTAAAAGGTATCACATCTCGTAAAAGACATGAAAGTTCTACTCCGGTTAGCAAACATTTCGCAACATCTGACTAACTCTCAACAAAATAGCAATTGACGTAATGGCAATCGCTCCCATGATCATAACAATTACAATTACTCACAATACAGCTCCTTAATTTAAAAAAAGAAACTGGAAAAAAAAAATCCAAAACACTCAAATACGATCTCCCAACCCGAAAAAAAAATCAGACTTGTTCGGTCCGATATACTAAATATCTCCCAAAAAAATCCTAAACAACACACACATTGCGTCAGATGATGAAATACATCATAACACAACAACACACTAACACACGAGTCAAATCTCGTATGAAACTTAGCCCATGTCTCAATTCCCAAAATCATTCGAAAACAAATGATTAAGAACTTCAACATCAAAACGAACAAGAGACAAAAAAAATAAATATCATATATATACAAACATTCCATTACATCCCAACTTTCTTTAACTTCGAAATATGGGTCAATTTCGTCACTCCAGTATTTACATCTTTAACTACAAATCTATTCCCTCTTTTGATCTCTCTACAATCTCAAAAGGTCCGTGGAACTTCGGACTTAACTTATAATTCAGATCATTCCGAACATTCACTTTAACAAACACTCTATCACCCATCGAAAAAGCTACTCCTCGATTTCGCGTTACTTTTCTCTACCATTGCACGCGAACTAAGTTCAAGTTCTTTACTGATACGTGCAAATCTTTCTCTCGCTGTATTTATCAACGAAGTGACCGTAACATCACCCTGAACACACTCTGGTAACAAATCAAAAGGTCCTTTCAACTTGTATCCATACAAAGCTTCTGCTGGAGATATCTTAATTGTGTCATTCATCATAGTATTGATACTATATCGCACTTCATCCAAAGATCTGTCCCAATGTGTATCGGAACCTCCCACCGTCATGCGCAAAGCTTCGATTACTTTCCGATTCGCCCTCTCACACAACCCATTTGCTTCAGGTCTATACGGGATTATAGATACTTTCTTTATTCCCAACAAATTAGCAAGACCGTCTAAAGTCTTATTAATAAACTCCCTACCATTGTCTGTGATCAGACATTCTGGAACACCATATCGACAAATTATCCCCTAAAAAAACGCTATAGCAACTTCCTCAGCTGATTTGTATTTCAGTGGGAAAATCTCGACGATGCGAGTCAACTCATCAACAACTACTAATAAATGTCTATAACCATAAGCGGACTCTGAGAAGTTACCCAGAATATCCATATGCACTCTCTGAAACGGCCTATGTGGTATGGGATATGAACCCAAACGACACGACACTGTCGTCGCTGGCTTATTCGCATTGCAAATAGCGCACTTCTTCACAAAGGCTTCTACTGCGGAAAACATATTTTTTTCCAAAAGAACTTTGACCTGACGTTTTCATACGTCTTGTCTACACAAAAAATGAGGAGAACCAAATTTACAATGTACAATGTCTAGAACTTGTGGTACTAGACTCTCTGGCACGATGATTTGTGTAATCTCACCCATGCTTCGAGTACTTCATCAAGTTATACTTAACTTTCTCACCAATAAATTATTCTCAACTCTAGACCAGAAAAGGCAACTTATACCCTTTCTTCGGTGAAACTCCCTAAGAAATGCCTTAGCATCTGACAACAATTTATCTTCATCTTGCTTTTGTTCCAGCAAGCCTATGTCCCAAGTGACATTTCACCCGTAATATAACACACTGCGTTACTCTCACTATCACGAATAACAATCTCTCCCGAGACTGCCGACTCACTATTTCTCCCCGAAGTATGCACTGTAGGAACGTGTATGTCCTCTACATGCGATCTCTCAGAACTACTAATATCAGAGACATTAGACACCAAATATTTACTCTCTTCTCCCACACAGGATTCGGTGTGTATTTCCTCATCCTCGACCGGAAAATATCTGCTCAATGCATCTGCAACTACATTATGCTTACCTTCAATGTATTTGAGGTTTGCATCAAAATCTCTCAATGTTAGGAACCAACGTGCTCTCTTGGGCGACAAATTTGGCTTATTAAAAGCTCTAACAACGGTTGATGATCTGTAAAAATCTCAACTTTATTTCCCAACAACAACATCTTAAAATGAACAAGGCTAGAGACGACTGCGAAAGCCTCCTTGTCCACAACTGACATCAGCCTTTCGTTACTACCACGTGTTTTGAACTTTCTGCTATAAAAAGCAATTGGGTGTAATTTCCCCTCAAATTTCTGCATCAAACACGCACCTATACCTTCCTGACTCGCGTCAGTCACTAAGGTGAACGGTTGACTAAAAATCTGGAAACTTCAAAACTGGTGGGTTCACCAAAGCGTTCTTAAGCTTCTCAAAAGCTAATTGTTGACTATCACCCCAAACAAACTTAACGTCTTCTCGTAACAAATCTGTCAATGGAGACGCTATTGTAGAAAATTCCGCACAAAACGGCGAAAGAAACCCGACATACCTAGGAACGAACGAATCTGTTTCCTGGTTTTGGGAACTGGAAAATTCACAATGGCTTTAACTTTCTCATCATTCACTCTAACTCCCTCTTTAGAGATAAACATGTCCTAAATAGACAATTTTTCTCTTCAGAAACTCACATTTGGCCAATTTGACCTTTAACCCAGCGAACCGTGTCGCTTGAGGACTTCTTTTAACACCTTTAGATGTTCTTCAATTGTATCTGTGCATATGAGAATATCATCCATGTACACAAACACCGACTTTCCTAACAAGCCATGAAGTACTGTGTTAACCAGTCTAGTAAATGTTATTGGGGACCCTTGTAATCCAAAAGGCATCCTATTAAACTCGTAATGTCCCTTTGGTACCGAAAATGCTGTATATTTACGGCTACTCTCA
Organism: Macrobrachium rosenbergii; assembly: GCF_040412425.1. Lineage (NCBI taxonomy): Eukaryota > Metazoa > Arthropoda > Malacostraca > Decapoda > Palaemonidae > Macrobrachium > Macrobrachium rosenbergii. The sequence continues at coordinate 11,166,281 of NC_089764.1, forward strand.
CAAAGGGGAACCTGTAAAACCCTTGCATCAGATCTATAGATGAATATATATTCTTGCCACCGATCTCAACAAACAAATCAGGCAAACAAGCTACCGGATATCTATCTGGGCATGTTTTTTCATTCAATTTACGAAAATCTACACAAACTCTGATACTACCGTCTTTCTTAGGAACTGCAAGCAAAGGAAAATTAAACGGAGAATTGGACGGTCTAATAATGCCTTCCGACTCCCACTTCTGAACTTCTTTTTCTACTTCTTCTCTGATCTTAAAAGGAATTCGATATGCTGGAATATATATGGGATTTGTACCCTTTTCTAGGCGGATTGAATGTTCTAAAACATCTGTAACTCCTAATTTATCTCCCTTCAAAGCAATGATATCTAGATATTCTTTCAACACTTTCTCTACTTTATCTGAATATTCAGGATAATCAACTTTAGCCAAGTGTTCATGTAGAACCTGACTTCTGAACTGTTGCTCCTCGTTAGGAAACATATTCCCGTCTCCACAAAAACTCACTAATTTATGCTCTTCCTTAAACTCTTCAAAATCAATTACATAAGTACCCTTGTGATATTTTTTTTCACTGAGTCTTGATAGCTAACTAATTCTACTGAAGTCACGCCTGCGACTGAAATTTCATTCACTGACACCGTACTCACAACGTCTTTGAATTTCTCGGTTCCCTCAACAACGCACACTTGAGAAGGAAACTTTTTCTCTTTCAGCGACACTTTAACCAATGTAGGAACTCGCGGTTGCAATTCAATATCTTCCAACAAAAATCCTTTGAAAGATCTTTGCGGAATATCTTCACTCTCTAATGAATGTGTTACACATGTCTCAGACTGTGTCTTAAGTTTCTCACAAGTTTTTTTCCTGTGTATATATGGAACAAAACAACCCGACTCACCTATTGTAATCCCCTGAACTCCCGTAAGAATGTTGATGTTATGTCGCATACAAGAAGGGTGTCCTAGCAAAACCATTTCACCTAAGGCTAATCCTTCTATGACCAAAAATGATTCTACTATTGTCTTTCCACCGATACAAAGCGTAAGAAATGACGAACCTAAAATATTCAGTTTCCTCGCTTGTACATCACACACTGTCTCACTAGAAGGGACTAAATTGCACTCTGGAAACCTCGAGTGAAAAAGGTCAGCATTTACTAAGTTAACTGAGCTACCAGAATCAATGAAAATATGAATTTCATTGCCATTAGAGAATCCACGTACAATCGGCCTAGGTTCTAGTGACTTTACGACCTGATTAGTCATTATCCTGTGTCCGTTTTCGAACTTATCTTGTGAAAATTCTGCTGTTCCTTTGTGTATCTAGAACTTGCATCATGTGGAATTCTCCTGTCATATCTAGAAAAACCTCCCCTGACTTCCTGAATAATCTCTATTCTTCGTGGCTGGGCAAAATCTCCATCCATGATCTGAAGATTTGCAAACTGAACAATATCTCACTCTGCAATTTGATTTACTATGGCCTATTTTATCACAATTAAAACAACGTACCGTTGTGACTGATCTCTCTGGAATTTTCTTCGATTCTACTCGTGCACATGTCTTCGCTGTTGCATCATTTCCCGAATGCGAGCGACTATCATTATTCTGTGGTTTGAAACCGCAGCTGACATCTTGCACCTCCTGTACAAAACTACTGTCCAGTGTCGGGCATTTTGCTAGATTTTTGTTAATCTGTGCAAACAAAAAGGATTCGTCTGTATCCTGATCAATTCTTTTTATCAAAACTATCTACAATTACATCTGGGACCGACGTTAAAAGGCAAGCAAAGTGTAACAATCTTTCAAAATTATCTAAAGAGATATTATTTCCAGTTACCCATGGAGAACCTGTTATAGATTTCTTTAACTCAACTACTGCATCAAATAAATTCGCACTGTATGTGACTAGTGAATCATTGCCCTTCTTTATTTTGAGAAACTCTCGCAAATTCCGAACTGCAATGCATTCACGTTGAACTCCGCCATAAGTAGCTCGTAGAAATTTCTGCAGTTCATTCCAAGTTTTACACCTTCTGAACCCGAAACTGCGTGCTCGTTTCCCAATATCTCCTTTATCTAAATCCAGAAATGATTTAGCCTCTGTTAAAGCTTCAGCGCCATTCGTAATTTTCTTGGAATTCAGATAATTGTTCACTGACTCAATGAAAGTTTCTATATTTTGGGTTGGCTTCCCCATCAACTAACCCTTTAAAATTTGTAATTCCCACATTAAATGTTCGTCACTTTATGCACCACAATTGATTGGGATGTGCTTGCTGCATCGTCCGGCATTTTGTGAGTAATCACACGCCCTGATCGTAACAACATAAAAAGAGAAACCAAAAAGAACACTAGAGAAAGGCAAAAGTTACCCCTCTAAAAGAAGAATAGAAAACGGCGTTCTGCGCAACTTACGAGAATGGGGTACTTACCAATTTTGAAACAGAAAACGAAGTACCTATCTCTCAACTTGCTAACCTGTGACGTCACCTACTCGACGGCGAAGCAAAAAAGACACCCAGCGCGTTTCTAGTTGAATCATCACTTTGCGTAATTAACTCACAATCGCCACTATTCACACTTATTTGGGTATTTTGTTAACCCCAAAATTGCTCTAGAGATCATCCAGATCTATTTCACAACTCCCCACTCCCAGTACTCGAATAGAAACGGAAAAAAAGGAAAGGTTCCCCGTATTTCACACGTAATCACGACCTACTCAGTCATTCAACACTGACCCGTCGCCTTAGCTCTTAGGTGAAGTCGCCTATGCCTTGGGCATCAACGTTACCAATTAGTCTATTAGCAATCTCCCTCTTTCGCCATCATTAAAGACATTAAAATCATGCTGCCACCATTTAAAATCAAAAGACACCCGCTGCCGCCATTTCATTCAGACACCGCTGCCAACCAATTCATTCTGTAACGAGGACAGAATTAACACCTTTTTGAAGGTGTACGTAACGTGCTCCAACGATCTTTAATCATGAAACGGAGGCGTATGAACGTTCGCTCACGGCAACACTTACATCTATTTTTCTCCTTTTCTCCTCTCTCTCTCTCTCTCTCTCTCTCTCTCTCTCTCACCGTGTATCACCTCTCTCTCTCTCTCTCTGTGTATCGCCTCTCTCTCTCTCTCTCATCGTTTTCCAATGTCACCCACCTGAATCGCACTCATTCTCACCAAATCGATTAAATGGACCATTTAAA
>NC_089764.1:11174511-11224511 GCF_040412425.1 Macrobrachium rosenbergii
TTTCTATTTACTTGAAGTTTTATCTGAACGTTAACGGCCTTTTAGACTTGTTCCATGATAGTTACTCCATTTGAATAATACGGGCAAAATACAATTAAACTGATAAAAAAGATCAAATAACAGTTATTATTTATCTTCTGAACCATGGATGCATTAATGTTGAATCCCGTTGCACACATAATATGTCAGGCACCACTGTCTTACACACACCCTACCACTTCTTACACATCAAGGCCCTTCCTCTTCATTAATTTTTCTCTTGACATCTATCTAGCGTTTTGCGTGTGTTTTCATTTGCTTTTCTGTTCTAATACTTCCGAATTATACAAACCTTGCTAATATATACTGTATATTATTCAATATCTCTCTATAACCAAAACATCTCCATGCACTTTGGTGCATTCGTTCAATTAGTTGGAGACATTTTGGAAGCAAATTCGTTTTCTTCACGACTGGACGATGTCATCGTACCATTTTGTTACTGGAAGATTGTTTTCAGCTCTCTATAAACACGTCTTCTGTTTGTTGTTCTATTTACAAGCCATTCCAATGTTATCTTTTCATTATTATGTCTAGGAGACATAATAATGAGCGTATCCTTCTCTTTAAGGATGACTTAGTTGGATAAAAATAGTTATGGGAGATAAATAATTTCCCTATCTTTCAGCTGAATTGGTAGACTACGCCTGGTCTCTCATTGGATACTAGTCGTGGAGCTTCACTATTCTTCATTAGGAGCGGTGCTCTTTTTTGTTGGCTGGAAGTAAATGAATAGGTTTGTTATTAGAAAATCGCTTCCAATAACGTATCTTTTAATATCTGCTCTCCCATCTTTTGTTTTTCGTGGCTTTAGTCGTGGCTGAACCTGTTTATGAATAATGAACAAGTTTTCCACCCTGGTGTGTTTCATCATTTTCTTGGTATAATAAGAATTTGCTCTTTTCTTCCTTCATCCTCATCTCAGTGATATTGTGTTAAAGTTGTTTGTTAAAATCAGATGAACACGAATAAGCTCATGGTGTATAAACCTCTACATGGTGTAGTGAATGATGGCTTTCATGACAGAAGCTGACCCTAGATTTCTCCTGATCAGATAACAACATCCAATGCTTAAGGCTGTTTTGCGAGGTGATTGTCAACTGATATCTGCCATATCGTCAAAGAAGGGAAATTGCTTACGATTTCGGTCGAGGGTTGTAAAGCTGATGATTTGCTGATACTTTCAAGACATTTAAGTCCTTTTTGCCTTTTGCTTTAAGGATATTAAGGTCAGTAAGGTGGTATCTCAGTGTAATCAAAACGGCTTGACTTACACACATCCTCAGAGTTGGGAAGGACATTTGCTGCTTGAATATTTCTTTCAAATGATCTTCTCTCTTGTATCAGCTACTGGGGCACTCATAAATGCCCTCTTCCACCTAATGAGGCGCTCGTTCCCTGCATAATTCTTATAATCTCCTACTGAATTTGTGGATCGTTTGCAATCTGCTGCTAATTGTGTCCAAATTGTATCGATGGACATTTGAAATCTGTTTAATAATATTGCATTGACAAAATCAACTTAAATAGTATCGAGGATATCCTTCAACGTGTAGATTTACCCAGCTAGTACAGAGATGTGATTGCACTTGAATGTCTTATTCACTAACTTGTATAGGCCTACATAAGTCATCGACGAACCTAACATTGTATATATGTCATCGATGGGTAACATGAATAATTGTTCCTTGATATAAGTAAAAAAAAAATTCTAAAGTTAATTGTAAGAGCTAACGAACTAAAGGGGACATAAAATTTTTGTAGCAGGATTTTGATTGAGAAAGTGAGACAGGTGACATGATGATAAATAGGAAAAGAAAATTTTTATTAGGTTTGAACAAGGAAAGGGGTTTATCAATTAAGTATTCTATACGAATCAGTTATGTAAGAAGTCTGAAAGTAATAGGAAATCTTTACATGATGTTCAAGTACAAAGAAAAGGTTTATGATCAATTTATAAACAGTGTGCTGAGTTGTGGAAAAGTAATAAGTGGTTGAAAAGGATGAAACATCCCTGTCATAGAGGCTAAACGTATTTAGAATACTTGGAAGGTAGAGTGATTGATATAACGAAAAAATGTTAAGAGACAGTAGAGCGTTCTCCATTTGTTGCTGTTCCTTATGAGTATGGACTGAAAGGTGTAGGGTGTCAGAGACAGGGCAGTAAGCATGAGTGAAAAGCTATGGGTGTAATAAATTAACTTCGAAATGCGGAATATCATCTTTATAAACGTTACAGTTATTGTAGGGAATAGTAAACCGCAAGAGCTTGAAAGGGTCAGTAATAGGAGAACGTTGAGAGAAAAAGTTAGGCAAAGTAAAGTTCAGGGAGTGAATGGATAGGGGGAAGATGGAGCGATGAACCTTAATTGTGGATGGAGGAAGAATGGGAATGTTTGACTGATACTGATATCGTAGTAGTAAATATAACAGATGATGGTAGGATCATAGGATAGGTGAAGCAAGGGAGAATGCAGGATATGTGCAAACGACTGAGAAGAAACAGTGTTAATGCAAGCTAAAGTTGGACAGTTGAGCCAATTCTCCTTTGAGGAAGTGAAGTGCTGGTGTTAAATATGACTGAAAGAAAGAAGGGTGAGGATGATGAGATTAATTGCTTACATAAGCTATGTTGTGTAAGAACCGAGAGGATGAGAGATAGTTTAGTCGAAATTATAAATGGAAGTGTTGAGTGAAGATTTCATTATTTGGAAAGAATGAAAAAAAACAAATAGAATAATTACAAGAATTTAAAAGTTTGAAAGCAGTAGACAGAAAGAGTATTGTCAGACCTCTAAGTACTGGGCCGGGAAGTAAGGATCCTAATATCCGGGATGTGGGAGAGTACATACAAAGTAATGGGCTGTGTCTGAAATACGGCCTGATGCACTGCTTATAACTCTTGTGTCAGTGCAGGCAGCATTTGGTGTTGTGGAATTTTTATCTGCGCAAAACATTCACCCACGACTCTTAAAGCATGAATGTGTTGCTTTTTCTTCAGTACCACTCTAATGAGAAACATCATAATACTAAAAAACAGAGAGAGAGAGAGAGAGAGAGAGAGAGAGAGAGAGAGAGAGAGATGAATCTTGCCGGAGAATACATATTGGTGCGATTTCCCCAAAAATCCAGTGTCTCTCTGGTGACCTAAGCAGTGATTTATATGCTGTTCTCGGCAGACATATATGCAGCAACGGCAGAATAACTTGATACGAATTTGAAGAATAATTTTTGAAAATATCCCCTTTCAGACGAAAAGGAGAATGATTATTTATATATATATATATATATATATATATATATATATATATATATATATATATATATATATATATATATATATATATATATATATATATATATATATATATATATATATATATATATATATATATATATATATATATATATATATATATATTATATATATATATATTTGTCTATTTATTAATATATATTCACTCAACTTTCTTCTTTCTCTCTCGAAACAATTTTACTAGAACGATTAGCTTTAAACTCTCAAGTCCTTTGCAGACCCAGACAGAAAATGCCACCTTCTCCCAAGCCACCTTTAATAATAATAAAAAAAAAACAGACTTTAGAAACGACTCCAATATTTATTGTCCTGAATTTTTGTCTGCGTTGGTAGCAGCTTCCACTTCCCATACATAATTTCTGAAGGCACTGCTTATGTGACTGGAGGTTTCCTGGTCGTGTGACTTCTCTTTACTACAAAAGTTTTCCATTCAATTTGTGTAAATTATTCCTCATTGCCCACGTTGGTGTCTTGGTTAATTTGTACATATGTTGAATGCAATATACAGTATAATACTGTTTTATCTCCCCTTTAAATGTCAAACAGTTCCATCAGATTCAAGCTTATTGATGATTTGTGAGATAGTTACAAGTGTAAGTGGATCTGACTGAAACTCTGTTTTATACTATCTCTGGACTTCAGCTGTTTCCATACTTCCAATAGCGTTTTAAGATGAATTTCCTTTGTTCAGAGCTAAACCTTGACCCCATCATCTATTCATATAGGTAAGATTAAAAAAAAATAAATTATTTGAGTTAACTGCTGTTGAAGTGTGTATGCATTTTATTGAGACACACTTTATAAAAATGGATGTATGTGTGTGTGTGTATGTATGTGTGTGTGTGTGTTCCAGCATAACTCTGAAAAGCATTTAGTAATTTCAACCTAACCTGGTACACATATAACTTACTATGTGGAAAAGAATACTGTAAGGGTAAGACATCACTGGCAACAAAGGGGGTGGGGTGACATGTAAAAATAATCGAAAACAACAGATATTAGTGTCTAATCCATAGTTTTCAATGTTGCTGAGGTGAACAGTGACACTCTCGAATGCCCTATAAGTCTAAGTTCAGTGCCGATAGGAAGCTGGTGTGGGAAGGGGGTGACATGTAAAAATAACCAAAAACGACAGATATTAGTGCCTAATCCATATTTTTCAAGGTTGCTGAGATGAATAGTGACACTCCCGATACCCTTTAAGTCCAAGTTCAGCCCCAGTAGGAAAGGGGTGGTGAGAAGGGGGTGGGAAGGGGGTGACATGTAAAAATAACTGAAAACAACAGATATTAGTGTCTAATCCATAGTTTTTGAGGTCGATGAGATGAATAGTGACACTCCCAATGCCCTTTAAGTCCAAGTTCAGCGTTGATAGGAAATGGGCAGTGAGGAGGGGGTAGGAAGGGGGTGACATGTAAAAATACCTGAAAACGACAGATATTAGTGTCTAATCCGTAGTTTTTGAGGTTGCTGAGATGAATAGTAACACTCCCGATACCCTTTAAGTCCAAGTGCCCCCAATTAGAAGGGGGTCCAAGTTCATGTAAAAATAACTGATAGGAAGATATTAGGGTTTTTAAGGTAGGTGAGATGGATAGAGGGGTTCAGGCCTGAAGAGAAGGGGGTTGACATGCAAAAATAACCAAAAATGACAGACATCAGTGTCTAATCCAAGTGTCTGAGGGCGCTGAGATGAATAGTGACACTCCCGATGCTCTTTAATTCCAAGTTCAGCCCTAATAGGAAGGAGGATGAGAAGGGGTGGGAAGGGGTTGACATGTAAAAATAAACGAAAATGGCAGATATTAGTGTCTAATCCATAGTTTTCGAGGCTGCTGAGATGAATACTGACACTCCTGATGCCCTTTCAGCCCAAGTTCAGCCCCAATAGGAAGGAGGGTGAGAACGGGGTGCGAAGGGGGTAACACGTAAAAATAACCAAAAACGATTTGGATATTAGTGTCTAATCCATAGTTTTTGAGATTGCTAAGATGAACAGTGACACTCCTGATGTCCTTTAAGTCTAAGTTTAACCCCGATAGGAAGGGGGGGTGAGAAGGGGTGGGAAGGAGGTGGCGTGTAAAAATAACCAAAAATGACAGGTTGCTGAGATGAACAGTGACACTCCCGAGTGCCCTAAAAGTTCAAGTTCAGCCCCGATAGGAAGTTGATTGAGATGGGGTGGGAAGGGAATGCCATTGAATTATTATTATTATTATTATTATTATTATTATTATTATTATTATTATTATTATTATTATATTATTATTATTATAAGAGTAAAGTTGCAAGGTACAAATATGTGAAATGAAAATTTTAGAGTAAATTTCACGTTATTTGCCGAATGTCAGCAAAAAGAGAGAAGTTACATTTAGACTAAGTTTAGCTTTTCTTTACTCCAAGTCATTAAGTTCTTATTATTCTCAAACTGGTCTTCATGTTTTCATGTCGGACAAACAAAGGATGACCAGTTTAACTAGCTCCTCATTTCAAGAATCAACGGAGGATTTAGATAATGTAACTGAACACAACTGAGAATATGTTGCCATTAGAAACTTTCGTATCATCAAATCATTGTCTCATGCCTATTATGCCAAAGTTTGCTATTATTTTTTCGTGTAGTTTTTACCACGTTGGCTTCAACAGAGTATTCAGGCCTTCTGTTATGAAACTACAAATACTTGTTATTTTTGATAAGTATGTTTCCTGATATCACATTAAGACGCTTCAATCGTCTTGTCATGTTTCTGTAATCAATGTAGTTTCTCTAAAGAATAATGTATATACTCCATTATCATTCATTGCTCGATTTTACTTCAAGTTCCTTTTATACCTACATTTTTCATAGATTCAACTATGACAGAACTCTAAAGTGTTACCTGAACAAGTAACACTGAAACGATTTTCTTAACTAAGAGGTGCTTTCATACAAGTGTATGCAGTATGTTTTTTTTTTTTTATCAAATAAGGCTTGTGGATTTCCATACCACTGCCTTACTGGATATGACTTGAATTCTAGAATAGAGTGTATCTTCCGCCGACGAAACATTTCTGTCTAGCTTATAGTATCTGAAATTGCATAAATAATGCTTCACGTTCTTTTAAAAGCTTTGAAGTATTTAGTTAACTACATATTAACTCTGTGTACATTTTAACTCTTCGAAAATATTATTAGAAATTTTATTAATCTCTCTCTCTCTCTCTCTCTCTCTCTCTCTCTCTCTCTCTCTCTCTCTCTCTATATATATATATATATATATATATATATATATATATATATATATATATATATATATATATATATATATATATATATATATATATATATATATATATATATATATATATATATATATATATATATATATATATATATATATATATATATATATATATATATATATATATATATATATATATATATCTATATATATATATATATATATATATAATATATATAATAGGTCATATTAAGAGCTATAAATTTATAGCGTAATTAAATATTCTAACATTTCATCATCTAAATTAATGTTTCTTCCGGATTCCATAAAATCTTAATATTACTTATTTATCTTCGTTGATACTTATCCTTCTTATCGATAAATAAATTTTGTTTTACGAAGTTGCTATAATCCACAATTAACTGTCATATTCTTAAGCAATATTCCTGCCGATGGAACGTTTTCTTATTATCAGTGGAAGTATATACTTCACGCCTTAATTGTATATATATATATATATTATTAATATATTATATATATTTCATAATTAACTATTAAGGAAGCTAAAATTTGGAAAGGAGATTAAAAGAAGTTTCGTTTAATCATTTCCAAAGTGAAAAATGTTTCTTCCGGTATTCCAGCTAAAATCGGTGGTGGGGAGGGCTGCCGGGACAGTTTACTTATTTATCTTCTTGATGGGGTTCTTCCTAGCTCCCTTCTTATCGATACGAAAATTTTGTTTTGGCGGTTGGCTAATTTATAAAGACAATGGCTTGATCACATTCTTAAGCACGTATTCGTGCTGCCGATGGAACGTTTTTTTTATTATCAGTGGAAGTACACTTGACAATTCACGCCTTAATTTGTAGTTTTGAAGTATTATTAATCGATATTTAATATTATTTTCATCAATTATCATTCGAGTAGATTGGGAGATATTGCCAATGAAAATAGTTGGAAAGAGATGTTTTAAGAAAACACTTTCATAAATGATGGACCTTGATATCCAACAAGTAAAAATTTTGCCATTAGTTCCGAAATTAATGGAGCAAGTTTATCCAGTGAAGACATTGGTGGTGGGGGAAACGGTGCCGGGCACGGATGTTATTTTTTTATAAAATGGTGGGATGGGGTGTTTCGGGTTCCTTTTTGCTCTTTCAACTGGACTTACTCCAGGCTATTGGCTTTGGCGGTTTTTCTCTCTTATTCCTTTTTCGGTAAAGATGACAAGTGGCGATTGATCCATATCACAGCGTACCACTAATAATTAATAAAAATATTTATTTCTATTGTAGGTTTCAAACAACTTTACTGGGTACCACTCACTCTTGGCTTATTTTATAATAGTACTTTCAGGTACTTATTTATAGTGAATCAACTGGCCTTAGACAAAAATAACCCATATCTTTGTTTGTTAACACAATGCCTTTTGCCATGTTTCGTCAAAAGTTCTCAAAGTTAAGTTTTCCTTAGTTTAACCAGACCACTGAGCATGATTAACAGCTAATGGCCTGAAGGATTACATTTATTTTATTGGCAAAGAACCAACTGGTTACCTAGCAACACATACCACAGCAATTGTGGAAAACCATGACGAGAAATTAATTTCTATCACCAGAAATAGATTCCTCTGATTCTTCATTCCAGGTACTCAGAGTAACGCTGGGCCAGCGCTCTAGCCGAGAGCTCTACCCGTTTTCCAATGAAGAAAAAGTCGTTACGAAGAACAGGATACTTTTAGTTTGCGAGAAATTTTAAAATTTGGATGCGTGAAAAAGTACAAGTTATAGATAATGTATGAAATAAGTTTAAACATTTTTACTTGGGGTCGCTGAATTTAGTCGATAGTTCCTTTCTTGAGAATTGGAAGGGCAACAGTTTCTGGACTTAAACTCTCCTATTTTACAGAAGGATGTTGCCCACCCATCCTTGCATAAAAGTAGAATTTGAGTTCTCTTGATGGGTTAGTGATAATGCTGCTTACAAACCATCAGGGCGGTATAAATAACAAGACCAGCAAACACCTACAAAACAACAACAACTAATAATAATAATAATAATAATAATAATAATAATAATAAATTAATAATAATGAAAATGAAACTCCAGAATACAATTATATATATGTATTGTATATATCTATATTATTATCTCTTTGGAAGCTTGTATTCTTGTTATTTTACAAATCTGGTATCGATGACAATCGCAAGGAGATAATAACGATTGCTTCATATCACACTTATACCATATAATAATATATATAAAAAAATATATATATATATATATATATATATTCAAACAACTCGCCTATATATCGCATATATATATATATATATATATATATATATATATATATATATATATATACTTTATGCATGGTATTGTCGACGCTCAGACAGCAGATACTATCTCCTAAACTACAGACCTTCCTGTCGTCAAGAACTACTGTATTAGCAAATAAAAATACAAATAGACAATAAAAAATAAAAATCATAATTGGAAGCAGGACATAATGAAATAAAAATGCCTTACTGACACACAAAAAAATGTAATAATGTAACGTCAAAAGCAAGAAAATTTGGTAAATAAAGCGCATCGACTTTGGTCAGCCAGCTTCACTATTCAGTAAAAAGAATTAAATCATTAAAGTACTATTGACTATGCTATCTTGTCTTTGCCTTTCGATCAGCGTCTCTTCTCTAGATAAGTTAAACTTTAACACTAATGCTTTCCTCCACCACAGTGTCATCTATAACATGCCAATCATCAGGAACTGCAATTACTTTACATACTACCATCTCCCAATTTCATTAAAGAAAATTCGAGTTATATCCCGCAGCCATCGCAACCGTAAATGCATTACTGAAGAAACACCCGTCACCCTTGTTCTCCATGCCATAAATTTCTCAGCGACTGCTAAAAAAAAAAATACGTACCCAGACATTTCATTTTCTGTGAGCAGACGTTCTATCCCCAAGGGTCAAATCCATATTGTTTAGGATACAATGCTCGTGCTACCGTGCTGAGAAATTGGGTAAAAAGAATCGCCATTGTTTTATTGCTGTTCCTTGTATACAGAGATACCCTGAAACGTATTAGAATCTAGAACCTACATTTCAAACATAAGAGAAAAAAAGTCTTAAATGTTAGGCTTTCGGTGATAAGGTGTCAAGGTAGTCAATCGTTGCATGTAGTTAATACTGTAATCAACACTTAGTTCGTGTAAGAATTAAAACCAATGTCACTGAGTCTTATTATTTTCCCAGTAAATTATCATCCCCGAGTCTTTAATATTGTAATATTTGGAATAATCATAACGCTACGTTACTGTAAAATCTTAATAGGAACCTCCCATTGTGAACATAACTCGGGAACCCAAATGTCCAGAGGCAGCCAGAATTTCTCTGTTGGGTCTTTTCATTCTAGTTATTCTTGTTTAGTGTCTTTTTTAATCAGATGGAAAACCAGCTTACCTACAAAACAGGACCAACTGGCCTCACGAGAACACTAAAAGTACGATTCAGCGTTATCAATAATTTTCTCCTAAGACCTTTTAGTAAATATATCTATTTACGCTACCTAATATATAGGACTGCGGTGATTTTAGATAACGATCAATGTATAACTTTTATCGTCTATTCATCTAGGCATATAAGAGAATTTAACATGAACAAGCGTCCATTTTAAACTACATGATCCTTCTTCATTGCAAACATGTTTCGATTAAGTAATTAAATTGAGTTGCCTGTGTTTGTTACATTAATTATTGATTAAAAGGATATAAACCAGACTAATACTTACCTTTCTCCTCCCCCTCTCTAACCTTCTACATCACGACATTTATTAGGAAAATTCGAGTCATATCTCACAGCCATGAACCCGTAACCGCAGCTACTGACGAAACCCTTGTTCTCCATGCCATAAATTTCTTAGCGATGGCTAAAGAGAAAAATACGTACCCAGACATTTCATACTCAGTGAGCAGACGTTCTATCCCCAAGGACAAAATCCATATTGCTTAGAATACAATGCTCCTGCCGCCGTACCTAGAAATTGGGAGAAAAAAAACTGTCATTGTTTTATTGCTATTCTTTATATGTAGAGATACCCTTGGAAACATATAGAATCCAGAAACTACATTTCTAATATAAGAGAAAAATGCCTTAAATGTCAGGCTTTCAGTGCGAAAATGTGTCAAGATAGTACATTGTTGTATGTAGTTACCAGATTAAGAATCAACACTTGCGTAGTTCGCACGGTAATTGGTAAATGTAAGGCTCAATGTTTAGTCATTCCTTTAAAGAAGAATTAAAATCAATGAACGTGGGTCTTGCAATGTTTTCAGGAGGTTAGCAACCCCTAGTCTCTAATCTTGGTTAATTTGGAGTTATTGATCACACTTCGTTACTGTAAAATCGCAATATGAATCTTCTAGTGTGAACTTAAATACTGAATCAAAATATTCAGAGGAAGCCAAAATTTTCCCATTGGGTCTTATCATGCCAGTGGTCTTTGTTTAGTGATTTTTTTAAGCTAACGGAACCGAAGAACCTTATGGAAACATGATAAAAAAACGCGATTGACCATCATCCTTAATTTTTTTAAGGACTTAATATTCTCCACATTTATGAAATAATTACACTATTCACACTATCTATTATACAGGAAGGCGGTGAGATGTCATTTTAGAAAGGAATTAATGTCAGTTGACGTGAGGCTCATGAATCATCAGAAATCAAGGGACTGTTATTTAGAGCAAAAATAATAAAAACATCTTAAAGAAGAAAACTTTTCTTAACTACTTCAGCAATTCTGATAACTCCTTAGTCATATGATTTTTTTATGGATATTAAATCCTAGATTTAAAACAAAAATATTTACTAATGGATTGCTGGAAATACCCTAAACAAATTTCACTACGATTCAAAATAGAGTATATTGGAAACATGAAAGGAGAACATCAACTGTTGTAGTTTGCACGTATGTGGAACTTTGGAACGTTCGTTCCCTCGTCATGCTTCCATTGTAAGGCCAATTTGGAAACTCTGTCTTCTAAATTTTCGAACTAATTCAAAGTTAACGTGCGGAAAAGGAAGAACTACTATTTACTACTTTTTAACAATAAATGATAAGTGAATTATATGGTAAGTTAGCATATACTGTCCGCGGTACAATGAAACTCATCTAACGTTCTATTGGTAATGAAAGAATCACTTGCACATTCCTGCTGGACAGGTGAGAAAGAATTTCATTTTTTGAGGAGAAAAGAGGGACGGTGCTTTGCAGAGACATGTTTGTTTTTATACCTTTATCTTACTATCACGGCGTAACTGAACTGTTATTTTGAAGCTGATGTTTGATCTGTGAATATCCTAGATTGAAATTTGATTTTTTACAGAATCTGTGATGTGTGGGTGTAGCTATCGAGCTAAATTATTCAATTTTCTTTTATAGTGTTCACATAAAAAAGGGGATATCTGTGATATCCTTGTGAAATGAAACAAAAATAACGAACGCTATGTAAAACAGCTGAATAAGTTTAGTGAGTGCAAAGAGGAAATTGCATCTCTTTTAGACATGCTGGAAAAGAAAACATGATAAAAAGTGTTATGTACCCTGTGTTTGCGTGCGTGTGTGTGTGCGTGTGTGTGTGTGCGTGTGTGAGGGAATGGTTTGATATTCAAGATACCTGAAGCTTTGAAAAGGTCTGTAGATAGGAAGTTCCGGAATAATTCGAGAGCTAATTGCTAATAGCGCAAACTCGCGCGGAATTGGGCTTGTATTTACTTCAAGATGTTTCTCCAAGACCAAAGTATCTCGCTAATTACAATGTCCCCTTTCTAAAAACTTCAAGTAATTGTATATAATTGAAGACAGCATATTCAGAAGGTGAAAATTTCACGGTTTCGTGGATAGATATACAACATAAGTATAAAGAAGGTGAGTCTTATGTCACGTGATAGAGAAGAACCTCAAACATTATGTAGTTATTACGGGTCCTTATTTTGAGTCTATGTAGTCTCGCTTTCTCTGTGTTTATTTCCTTTACTCCTGACTTCCTTACTCTCACAGTTCAATTTTAAAGTATAATAACAGATATTTGTAGATAATCTTGCCATTTTAGATTAGTTTGAGGTCCCGAGCTGTCGCCGGGACCCTCAGGCCATCCTCACTTCAAAACAAAACCTACTGTACATGACGCACCGAGACTCTCAGGAAACAGATCCAGCGCTCCCGATTCAAACGATCTTTCATGCATTTTTCAGAAGATACTTTATGCCCTTGTCAGAACTGTAATTACTAATGTATGTAAAACATTGCAAGCTTTCTGACCATATGTATTTGAAACCTCTTCCTAATTTGTATATAGAACTGTTAACCATTCTTCAGGTGTGAGAAAAAATGTCCAGCTGAATGTCAAATACTTTTCCTGTAAATGTCCCAATAAATCTGTTTTCCCTAATGTCAAATTCTACTTTTCAGGTCGCAAGAGCTCTTGGCCTGTATATTTTTATGTCAATAAATAGAATACCTTAACCTATTATTATTATTATTATTATTATTATTAATTATTATTATTATTATTCCGTTCTGTTTATATACAAATCAATATCAATATGATTTTGCCAATATCTATTGCAAAATTATTCAGAAAGATTAAATGAGCTATTGGTAGATAAGTTCAGCCGGTTGCTTTATTCTAATTTAATAAAATTTCTATTCCACTAAACGTTCAAAACACATCTCGTTGTTACCTTTCATGGAGCAATACCCCTGATACAAGTAAAATTCAGTGACAGAAATAAATTTTAAAACTGAAGTATATATTTTTGTTTCTTGTATACTTTTCTTTACATTCTTTGGGAAACAAGCTGTTTTAATACGTATTTTTAAGTTTACTTATAATAAAAAAAAGATAGTCAGGAAAAACCTAGCTCAGGTCAAATTCTCCATTAGAAAAATTAGATTACATATGGACTGTAGGAGTATCGTAACATAAACTCATGGTTTTATGTTCGTTCGGTCAATTATTGAAATAAGTGAACGTCTACGAGTTGTTTTACTAATTAATAATTTGAGGTGTTTAAGTGTCGCATACTGAGCGTCAGAGGTTAGGATTCAGCACTGTCCCACTTCAACCTTTGTTAGAATCAGGTTATAGATAAGTAAATCTCTTTTACTATTTTTATTTATGTAATTTAAAAAGTAGGTTACACTGGACTTTACTCCCCATCTACCCTCTTTTAATTAAAGCTTGTGTTTATATAGCAATGCAGTTACTCAGTGATAAAATCCATCCGTGAGAGAAAGCTTGTAAAACTGCTTTCTTTTCATGAGGGAGTTAAGATCTTTAATCTTAGAAGACTGCTTGATTTCCTCTTGAAAAATATTATCCTATTAAAGAACTAGTTTCCTTGATTCGCAGTTCCGGAGAAGATAGGCAACTATTGGAATAGCTATATTCAATCATGATTTGTCGACGATGGAACAGTTGATTCAGAGTTCGGTAACTTGTTGCAGAGGTGTATATTTTACCATATTAAGAAGTTAAGTATACCTAGTTTAACCAATCACTGTGTTGAACAGCTTCCTAGGTTGGACAAGATTAGATTTATTTTACGTGGCTAAGAACCAATTGGTTATATTTTAGTTTTCAAGCAGCGAAATATTTTTGTTTTTCATTTAAATGGTTTCTTGGTTATAATAATTTCAGACTATGCCTGTATACAGATAGAGATTATAGCATGAACAAAGCAGCGATATCATTTTTTATTCCTCAACACGGTGGCAGGGGCGGAATGCTCTAAGCAAAATGGATTCGGCCCTCGGGTAAGGCACATCTGCTTACAGAATTGGGAATTTTTCCTTTCTTATTAATGTTACCATCTCCACGAAATTTATGGCTTATAAAACATGGGTGACAGGTGTCTTCCCGGCATTGGCAGTTGCAGCTGTAGCCACGCTTCCGGAGGTAATGGAATACAGCTCTTATCTTCTTGAAGGGCTCGGGGACGAGAGATATAGGAAAAGCATAACATACAAAGTAAATTGCTTTTACTAAAGAATGGTGTGATATAGAGGAGAATGCGCGGGAAAGCTTTTAGTGTTTAATTTTTTTGTTAAATATATGTAGGGAAGAGAATGATAACAGAATGAGAATGAAGAGACAGAGGTATCACAATTCCCCTTATTTTCCATAGTTCCTCGTTGGACGAGTTGTTAGAGTTCTCGGCTAGCACTCTGCTAGGTCCGATTTCGAGTCTCCGGCCGACAAATGAAGAATTAGGGGAATTTATTTCTGGCGATAGAAATTCATTTCTCGCTATAATGTGGTTCGGATTCCACAATAAGCTGTAGGTCCCGTTGGTAGGTAACCAACTGGTTCTTATCCACGTAAAATAAGTCTAATCCTTCGGGCCAGCCCTAGGAGAGCTGTTAATCAGATCAGTGGTCTGGTTAAACTAAGGTATACTTAACTTAAGATCGGATACGATGGCATAACTAATAGTATTTCGGTAAGTCATTCAAATTAGCTTTTTATTAAATTCTTCTTAACTATGCAATTCTGTTTCTAAATTTAGCTGTTGTTCAGTTCATAAGTATAACTAACTTAAAATGTTCTGTCAGGTGGTTGCTTACTTAAGGATTTCATTTTTTTGTACCGTTAGATGAACAAAAAAATGACGTGAGATTACATCGTTATCTCAATTAATTTGTATGATATTTTTATGGAAAATAAACCGGCTGGTAAGGATTCAATAATTTAGGATAAGGTTATAGAATATATTTACCGCTACCATTTTTCTGCGAGAAAATGTATATCTGGTTAGATGCCTTGGTCGTTTCACCAGAATTAAATATGAAAAGCAGTCCTTAAATAACGTATAAATATCTCTATGCATCAGTGAATTTTAACTGAGAACCTACTTCGTTTTACAAATCACGGTAGAACGATGGTTTTACAGAAATATGTTTTCATCGCATATTTTTACCGATAAAGTTTTAAACCGACATGCAATCATCTTTTAATAAGTTCAACAAATGTTCCCATATAAATATATATCTTTTTTTATATATATATATATATATATATATATATATATATATATATATATATATATATATATAATCATCTTCCCATAAGTTCATCAAAACGCACACACACACACACACACACACACACACACACGTTAATATATATATATATATATATATATATATATATATATATATATATATATATATATATATATATATATATATATATATATATATATGTATGTATGTGTGTGTGTGTGTGTGTGTGTGTGTGTGTGTGTGTGAGAATGTATGTATAAATTAACGTTTTTAGATTTGTTGAACTTATTAAAAGATGATTGCATTTCTCACCCGTCGAACTCAGGTGTTTGCGTTTGGAGATATATACCTATATATATATATATATATATATATATATATATATATATACAATCAGAAAGCTATATATATATATAATATATTTTCGTATATGTGTGTGTTGTGTGTGGGGTCGTGTGTGTGTGTGTGTGTGCGTGTGTGTGTTCGTGTGTTTGTCGCATGTTGGCCATATTATGACTATTTATCACATCACCGTGATTCATTACATCGTCTCTTTTCTACCAAATGGCACAAAGCGTTTCTGTGAAATTCCACCCCCGTGGGGTCTACATATGTATTTCCAGTTCTTTGTCTTTCACAAGTCTCCAATCATCTCTACCCACTCTTCTAGTTCTCATCAAAGAAGGTATGGGTATAAAGGAGATAAAGGCATTCTTGCCTAAGCAAAATTGAAATTGATTGCAAGTTTTAGTGGTGAAGGAGCGGAGGAACACATTCAGCTCTAAATAAGGATATTTTTGTTAAATATTTTTGTTAGAAATAAATGATAATTCAAGTAAAAGAAGCACATAAAGAACGTCAGATTACAGTAATATATATACTCTGTTTACAAGATCAAGAAAGTAGAAAGAGGAAAAGAAAATCACGCACATACACACACACACACACACACACACACACACACACACAAACTAAGATAAAGGAGGGAAAGGAGTTCTTGTTTAATGAAAGATGGAACTGGAGTGAAATAGACAAAATGATTAAAGGGATTGTTTATGAACATATAAAAATATAGAAATGCTGTCTGAATAGAAAGGTGTCCATTGTCGATAGACTGATAATCCTTAAGGGTTGATGAATAAATGCGGATCTCAATGCTGCAGATCTGGAAGTGGTTCAAGAAATTTGTGATTGCTTCAGAAAGTGACTTGACAGTATATATACGGCGGCCAGTAAAGAGGATGAGATATGAAACAGCAGCATTGATAATGGAATTCCAAGATTGGAGATACTGTGCTGTACTGAAGGAAGCAGGACAGGTTCACTGACCAAAGTGTTTAAGACGTGTCCGGTTGATGAAAGCATTGTTAGGTGCAAAATTACTTTGTATGTCAGTGTAGGTGTAAGACAGACTTGTCGTCATAAAAGTAAGACTCGGGTCAGATTTGATTAGAGAGAGTACATTGAGTTTAAACATGAATGAGGGAGTATAAATTAATTATTGTTGTTTATTAAAAACAGATATTTAATAAGCATAAGAGTCATGAGAAAAAGCTTCCTATAATCTGCATTAATATCAGGAAGCATATGACGGAATAAAAAGCGATACCACTATACAACTCTCTATTTTTTCTCTTTCTCTACAGATTCACTTATAGTAATATGCCATGCTGTGGTTGTGATATTATTTTGTAAGACTCACCCTTTGTACAGATAAATTTACCGTACTGAGTCTTGCCATTACAGTAAGATTACATTCTCTCTCTCTCTCTCTCTCTCTCTCTCTCTCTCTCTCTCTCTCTCTCTCTCTCTCTCTCTCTCTTCCCTCTTTTGTGAAGGTATGATAAATAATTTTTAAGAAGACTGAAAACCAGCAAATTATTCAGCCTGTCTCACTGCACATGGCTAACTGCTCCCAGATTGTAAAGGACCTTCTTTACGAAAATAATGCAGCATCTGTCCAGTTTCCAATTATAAAAATGCACAGAAAATGTGAGAGTTATGTACCCTACTGGGGCGAGAAGTATGAACCCAAAGCTAAACACACGCAAGCTGGTTCATGGGGTTGTTAGGTGGTCATTCATCATGCACGCAAGTTTATGTCTGTGAAATAACATGCAGTCTATAAGCGCAGTCCCCTTTGAAGTACTGTTTTCCTTTCATAAAATTTAAATATAAATGTAACCGTAAAGTCAATCTTCATTGGTTGCGTTTTTATTACTGAGATGATTTTTGAGAAGGGTAATTTTAATTGTTATCAATTGACGATAAAACTTCAAAGCTAAAGTTAATAGTAGTTTCATTTCAGTGAGATTAGCTTTGGTGAATTTTCGACCTGTTTTTCTTTTATATGTGTCACTGCCTTCTTATGCGTTTTGTTGCTAGTATGTTCAATTCTTTTCCTGCTAGCTTCATTCATTACCTGTTGACTATTATTATTAGTTGCATTACAACTTTAAAGCATATCTCATGTATTAAAACTAGTGTTCTCCTTTTACTAAATTCTGGTGACATATTTCGCTGTACAATTAAAAAAAACAATAATCTGGTTCTGATTTATATGAAAAAAGCCTAATCTTACACAGTAAAATATCTTTAGCTTAAGCAGGTGACCCTTCAAAAAGAGAAAAAACAAACGTTTTATTGCTTTCCGCATCGTCTGAAAAGCAAATTTATCTATGAGATGCATATCAAACGGTAATCCTGTAGTGACTCAAGATCTGCCACAGGTCTGTGGTACCTTCCAAATGCCCGCTTTTAGTCAACAAAAGCTATCAGAAGGGGATTTTTCAATTCCACACAATAGCGCACAATATACTATAACAAAAATATTTTATCTGTGCATCTCGATCTGCTTAAAACCCACATGTTCAGCTCTAAGCATTTTTCTGTTTCTAGATTGTTGAGATAAGTCACGCTAGTATTTTTATAAGCGCCGCTCTTTTTTTATTATTACATTGAAAATTACATTGTGTTTATTTTTAAGGAGGAAAACAACTGAGAATGAGCACAGACTCACTACTTTTTCATTGCGCAATTGGTAATAACATAGCCTATTAGAGTTAAAGCAACTTAAATTCCGATGCTTCCAACCTTCAGTCAAGATCTTATAGCGAATAGAAATTAACCAGCAATTCAGACGATGTCGTCCGCACTCACGGATGGATATGGCTACATAAGAGGGAGCAGATAATATTCCCTGCATAAATTTCATAAAGAATGGCATCTCACATGAATTTGATCGTGCCTTGATGAAAGCTCTGTTCACAGGCACATTAGAAAGCAGTCGGAAAGCAACTGGTATATTCAGTTATTCTATTTACTGGATAAGGTTCCTTTATCAATATACGTTTATTAAAAGTGGAAGAACACGGAGTTTATTTTCTTATATTTTTTAACATTTGGTTATTAGTGATTTGGCTTCCTGCATCATTTTCACTAAAATGAAATCATACCTTATAAATAAGAATAGAAAACATCAACCAATCTTGCAAAATAAGTTTCAGAAAAATCACTAGAAATTATATCGTTCCCTCACAAAACTTCTTCTCTTGTAATATTTTATCAAATTTCTTTAATTTAATTCCTGATTGCCAGAAAAACTTCTTGTTTTAAAGCTGAATTCCTAAAAAGACATAGCTTCAGCATTTTTGGCAGTTTATCAGAATTTTACAAATCTTTCGAATGACTCCCTCGCTCGTTGCAGATGAATAGGGGTACGTTAGAAATTTTCCCAGATTTCTAAACAAAAACTTTCCGATGGAATGACTACATAAAAGCTGCAAAAACGATCCAGTCACGGATATTTTTAACGTTTGTTACTGGAATGAAAATACCTTTCCTTTGGCTGGCTTTTGATTCGTTTAGTAAAAGAAAAAATTACTTTTAACCTATGTAAATTTCTGGAGCGAAAGTTTTAAGGGAATAACAAAATGCTTGTTTAAAATAATTTTTTAAACTGTCATCTTGAAACTATCGCACACTCTGAATTTTCCGCTGTTGGGGTAAAAATGTAGACGTTTTATGCCAGATTTCCCACAGTTTTTATTATCAGTTGTCCATCACTTTTTAGAGTTTTTTTCGCTAAAAACAGTAATGAAGACTACAGTGTCATTGCAAGGTAAGAGTAGAACATATACTTAAGAGATTAAGGCACCCAAGCCCAATGATCTCCGGTTGTTATATATTAAAAAATTCTGGTAATACATCTCTATTGTAGCAAAGTTATCCAGAAGGTAAGAAAAAAATTAACATTATCCCTGGCGGTTTCAAGTTCTGACATATCTGAGCACACTAAGGGTCAAATAGTTCCCCCGCACCAGTTGGACGATTTTCTGGGTAAACCCTTCCATTAAGAGATCATGTGCAAAATAATTTAGTCAATAGGGATAGCCCGTAAAATTACTTGATAAATAAGTTAAATCATTGTTTAAAATATGTCGATCAACACTTGGAAAAGAACTTTATATATATATATATATATATATATATATATATATATATATATATATATATATATATATATATATATATATATATATATATATATATATATATATATATATATATGTTATACTAATTGTTCTGGTACAATAAAGACAAATAACACTGCATATGAAGAGTTATCTCTCTCTCTCTCTCTCTCTCTCTCTCTCTCTCTCTCTCTCTCTCTCTCTCTCTCTCTCTCTGTTTGATCAGCAAACGTTTCTCTATAGCTGCTCTGTTTGTATGCACAGTTCCCGAGTAGTGTCGATTTGTTATCGTCACTTTGGCATTGAGTGTCCATGGAGGGAGTCTTCACTTTTTCCTTGTACTTGGTCTTACTAAAGTATATAGCCTTGGGTCCCCACTAAGAAAGCTTTGGCTGTATTACATAGTTTCTAGAACGGTATCGTAGTAAAACTTTGAAGGAAGGAACCGTTAAATTTGTCTTGAAACAAGAATTTCTTTTAGCTAAAGCAGTCGCATAGCTAATATTTGAAAAAATGAAATAAAATAAGAAAAAACTGGGTTCCATGTATCGTGTTTTGCAAGTATGATTTAGTTTAGCACTTATTACTAAACATTGGAATAATTAATAGTTTTCTTTAATTTCCCTGCAACACTTATTTTATGAGGGCTTTAAATTAATACTGGAGGTACTTACTGAAATACAATGAAATTACTTATTATCTATTAATTTATGCATTTATTTATGCCATTTCTTAACGTTTTCTTGTAATTACAAGAACTTCCCATTATTAACAAAATATTTATTCTAGAGGCAAAATTCGAGCTTTGTCTTCTTTTAGACTAATTTCATTTGATAACAAAATCAAATACGTTGTTGAAAAATTTACTACATGGCTAGGTCAGCTATCCAAGCACAGAGACATGGACGTATATTAAATTTCAAGCCATTTGCCTCAGGTGTTCGAGAATAAACAAAGGTTTTGAAGGACGACTTCTCTGGTCGATATTGGCAAAAATGGAAATGCCTACAGCGAGAGCAGAATAACTTCCAGTATCGTATATATCTGACCTCGAATGGCACGCATTTGAATCCATCGGATTTGATTTTCTCTCCTTTTTTTAATGTTTTTTCGAGATTACTTATATATATATATATATATATATATATATATATATATATATATATATATATATATATATATATATATATATATATATATATATATATATATATATATATATATATGCCCTGCACTGACCACACTCCTCACCCACATGCAGTCTCAACATTTTGTTACCTTTCTTTCTCATGACTGTCGTAAATCTCTTCTCGAACCATTTACGTCACATAAAACTTCCCTTTTACTCAGTTTTATTTTGTCTTCCCATTTCGTGATGGATTTATGTGTTTATGTATGCTGCACGGTTTTTAAAAGGGAATATACAAATAACACTAAAATGATAAGTGTATGCAAGTATATATATTTTTTCGTTTGAATAAATTAACAAAAATGCTCTACTTTGTTTATTACAGTCTATAATTATGCTAGAATATTAACATCTTGAAGCTCATTTGTAAATAATCGTGAATAATACGTAATATAAAGTTAATTACTTAGAACAGGGTGCTGTAATTTAAGGACCTTTTAAGTGTAGCGAAGAAACGAAAAAGTTTATCATTGCAAATGACCCAAACTATTTATGATGTTGTACTGCAACTAAGGACTTTTATACTTGCGTACATATTTGAAGGCACAAACACATATATTGCACTGGTCGTTGTGCTGTTTGCCATAAGGCCATCCCTTTACAGGGGAAACGAATGGTTATGTATATATATATATATATATATATATATATATATATATATATATATATATATATATATATGTGTGTGTGTGTAATGTGTGTGTGTATATGTATATAATTATATATATATATATATATATATATATATATATATATATATATATATATATATATATATATATATAACTTTAATTATTGTTGTTTCAGTAACTTTAATGTTTATTTGCATTGATAAGATTGTTTTTGCGGCATTCAGGAAATCTGTACTCTCGAAAGTCCAAACTAACATTTTATCTCTCTCTCTCTCTCTCTCTCTCTCTCTCTCTCTCTCTCTCTCTCTCTCTCTCTCTCTCTCTCTCTCTCTCTCAAGCGGCACATTCTCTCTTTTAGTCTCTTAATAAAGACCGTATTCCTGGTGCAGCAATTCAGAAAAACAAGCAACCCTCAGTGGTAGAATTAGCGGTACGAAAAATGTGCTTCAAAAACCGAGCAGATTTTACAAGGAAGGTAATTACCATTAAGAGAAAGGACCTACCATGAGCCATAACGTTCGCGAAAAAGGCATTTCTTTCCGCTGCTACTTACGGTAATGAGGGATTTGTAAGAGGAGAATGCATTAAAGCTGATCTAATGAATGGGGCACGTCTGAGGAGGGTGCCATATGGCGTGGCATCCGTCAGCCTAAAACAGACATACGCAAGAGACAGGAGACCGAGACGAAGAAAAAAGAAAAGGGAAAGTCTCGCGCCTTCTGTTTATCCTGTTGGATAGATAGGTAGACACTAGATAGGCTGGGAAGAGAGAGAGAGAGAGAGAGAGAGAAGAAGAAAAGAGATCTCTCCTCACTTTATCTCTCCTTTCATCTACTTGTCTTGATGTCGATTTCCCGTATAGAGAGAGAGAGCAGAGAGAGAGATCAGGGGTTGCACACAAACAGATTGACAGAGAATATCCTCCTTTTTATCTCACCCTTTCATCTATCCATCTTGATATATATATATATATATATATATATATATATATATATATATATATATATATATATATATATATATATATATATATATATATATATATATATATATATATATATACACACACACACACACACATATATATATATATATATATATATATATATATATATATATATATATATATATATATATATATATATATATATATATATATATATATATATATATGTATGTATGTGTGTGTGTGTGTATGTATGTTGTGTTGTGGACGTAACTTTGAAGATTTGAAGATTTGTATGCCTATTTATTTGTCACCTGTTGATCTTCATTCTTAAATATAAAAATACTCTTCAGGAAATTACTCACTATGCATAGAAGACCTCTCCTCTTCTTTATTTAGAAATGGCATTAAAACACAATTGTTCAAAATCATCATTTATTAAATTAATGGAAAACATCATACCTTTTTCACTATGAACTCTGGCGTTAAAAGTAGTGAACTATAATTCCTCCAGCCTACCCGACGATTCCAGGCTTGTTGGTGCACCTCTTATGAAAATGTTTCATCATCAGTGCAATCCTAATGCAGCTTAATGTTCAGCACTTTATCTTTACCGAACTTTTTAACAGAACAGAAATTTCTCTCCACCATCGCCTGAAATCGAACAATGCATTGCTAATTTTCGTTGGTTATTTTTGTTTCAACTTTTTTTTTTTGGTGCACATTTATTTTCTCCCCGCAATCAGGGATTTTCGTAATGTTTATGACTGAGCACAAATTGCCTTAATAGCCTTGGTGTATTGAACATCGAAATCGTATCACTTATTCACTGGAGAAAGAATGCTTCCCTCTTTTAAATGTATTTTCATCACATCATTTATAACTGACGCTTCAAATGATTTCGAAAGCCAAATATCTTCGGCCTTGGTACGAATTTCAGAGGCATTCATAAGTTCGTTAAACAGACCAGAGAAAGGTTTTTATAATATATCAGATATTTGGTTTCATTAAATGAACATGTTTGTGTTTAAGGAATAGCTGTTCTGTTACTAGTATTTTGCACATCATAAACATTAGTTTTCATTGTTCTATATAGAGTTTTCTGCAAGAAGGCAACCAGGAATCTTCTTTTATTTTTATAACAATCAGCGTCTCATGTCGAATGGCGGTATCCATAAATATCAAACTTTTATCATGTTCCTTTACTAAACGACGTATTTCCAAGAATCACTTTATGCATTCTTGCAAAATTGCACTTGCCAGTTAGTGAAGCATTGGAAAATCAAAGTGAGCGAGAGATCCTTATGTAAGAATTTCTCAGCTTCGTTGAGCGTTCAAGAGAATTTAATCCTATGCATATCCAACTGGAAGAAAGTCTCGTCTGTCATTTGTTCAGAGAGACATTAAAGGACCACTGTCTGCAGAACCGTGCTTCGTTAAACGAAGGAATAAATAAAAAAAATTACAAAAAAGTTTTCTTTTCGTTTTGTACGAAATGTGCATAAATAGTAGCATATAAACATTTTAATTGGAAATTTTTATGGCTGTCCTAACCAAATGACAAATAAATGCTTATCAACATAACACTTAACTTTCAGTTAACAGACCCTCGAGTATACAACAAGTATCACCCATAGTTGGCCCAGTTCTTGTTTTTCTTGAATCTTTATGGATTTTTTTTAATCCTAAAATTTATTGCATCATGTCCAGATTTTCAATATAAACAATCCAGACAAGATCATAAAATAATTGATAACGCAAGCTGCGAACTTTCAGTGAACTTAATAAATTAATATTCACTGTTATCATTTGTGATCTTTCATTATCGTGTGTTGACAAAGTATAGAACTAACTGAGTGGAACCTTTGCTCTCTAACCAGTAGGGGAGACATTTTGGTATCCTGGAGGAATAATTAAAATAATATATAAAGTAATATTACAGAAAATACTCTCATACACTTGTGTGAATATATAAAACCAAACAAACAACATCTAAGGGATTGACAGGTTTCTCCAACTATTCCTGTCCCAACCGTCTGCTGTCCATTATTCAGTTCTATATATTCATTGTCGAACTGATACTCTGCAAAGGATGTTTATTTGTGTACCAGTTTTAATATTCTTAGACCATTATGTTTGATGTACTTTTGTTAGGATAGATGCCTTAATATCTATTAAGATGAAGCCTAAGTCTTAATTACTTATCTCTGCATATTTACTGATGTTCATTTTCGTATTTCCATACTTCAATAAATTGTCTGAATCGAAGGGGTCTCCATTCAGAATTAGAGACAGAGTACGGACTGTGATATTATGGTGACTGAAAAATGTTGTTGTAAACCTAAGAACTTCCAGTTTCTAAATTATACTAAATCGAATCTTCCATAATGAAGTATATAAGATTTTAGTTTACTCATATTGCTCAGAATGACGATCATGTTAAGATCATTTTCCTGCACGTAGTATACGATTAAGATTTTTTTTGTGCTGAAACTTGGTTTTGACAATTTCTTTACCACTCACACAATGAGACAGGTGCCCAAAACATTTGCGAAGTATATAAGGAGGACATTTCTTCAGCAGCATATATTATCAATGTAAGAAAATTGCAGGTAATACTTGTGAGGACAATACTCTTTGGTTCCTGCATATTTAAATGGGTGATTTGGGATAACCTTTTCACAAAACGTTCTGTTCGGAGCTCTAGGTAGTGCATTGCTTTCCTTTGCTGAATCAGTGCCCTCATTTGAATATATAGAAAATATCTTATTCGTCCCCAATTGCAATGGTGAAGAGTAATCAAAATGAAATAAAGAAAGGGGCTGTAATACTTATGGTTCTTACCTCATTTTATACGAGATATTTTCTAAATTAATTCTTGTTATATAAACCAGGAAAAGGTCTGTTGTCATTCAAGAAAGCGTTGTTGGTTGCTGTACGACAATAAACTTTTCATGATGATTTTTCTACTGTGTATTATGGTAATGAAAAAAACTGAATATTTAACAAGTATCCCTTTAATGCCTATTTCCTATATTTGATTTTTTCGTAATTTATATACGATAATATTAAACACATATTTGCTAATAAATTTAAGAAAAACCAGAATTGGGCCAACCGTGGCTGATAATTGCTTGTGTGCTCGAGGGTCTGTTAATTGGAAGTTCAGTGTTATGTTGAAAAGCATTTATTTGCCACTCAGTTTTTTTTCCGAGGAGAACCATCTTCCGTTCACAATTATTTGATCTGTATATAACCCATAAGCTCTAATTCGAATAAGTATGATTTAGAGCAAAGAAACTAGCACAAAATATATATGTAGTTTTTCACAAAACATTTATTAGAAATTACTTTAAAACAACTGGGAGCAGATTCACATCTTTAATTCACTAATTACTTATGTGATTAAAACATCATTCTGCATAATTTGCATTGAGTCGAAATATGTACATTATATTCATTTATCATTATTCATAAAACACAAATTTGAAATCATTATTAAAGTTGAGTACGCGCATTTTTATTTTCTGCTTCCTTTATCAAGGAAAACCGACTTCCATCTTACTTGCTTTATCTGAATATGATTATTTAAAGAAACCGAGCATATTCTGATTTTCATAGAAAATTATTTCAACACAGCCCAAGTTACACAAGCTAAATATGCCATTGATAATTAATCACTACGATAATTTTCCATACCAAATTACTTTTTAAAAAGCAATCAAAATCATATGCAGAACTGCATCACTAATTACATACCTAATTAAATTCAGACGTATCTAAATTAATATAAACAATTTCAATTAAAATATGCATCTTTAGTGCATATAAAAAACACAAATTCCGTGAATCGAAATTAGAAGTGATTTGTTATAAGCCATTCTGCCATTTTAGTTCCTGTAAAAGAAAACTACTGTGCCGGCTTTGTCTGTCCGTCCGCACTTCATTCTGTCCGCACTTTTTCTGTCCGCACTTTTCCTGTCCGCCCTCAGATCTTAAAAACTACTGAGGCTAGAGGGCTGCAAATTGGTATGTTGATCATCCACCTACCAATCATCAAAATATACCAAATTGCAGCCCTCTAGCCTCAGTAGTTTTTATTTTATTTAAGGTTAAAATTAGCCATCATCGTGCTTCTGGCAACGATATAGAATAGGCCACCACCGGGCCGTAGTTAAAGTTTCATGGGCGCCGCGGCTCATACAGCATTATACCGAGACCACCGAAAATAGATCTGTTTTCGATGGCCTTGATTATACGCTGTAGCGGCTGTACAGGAAACTGGATTGCGCCGAAGAAACTTCGGCGCATTTTTTAGTTGTTTTTTATAACAAGAAAAAAACTTTACATATTAAAATCAAGTTTTCCAAAATAGTTATGTAACCGAATATCAAGCTGTCATATAAATATAATGATTTACATACTAATCTCTTGTATCAGTGGACAATCGCTTTTCTTGTTTGGGAAAAAGTCTCAGATTATGTGTAATATATGTCAAACCTATGATATTATTCAGTGAAGGCACTAAATATTAGCTGATGCAACATTATTCATCTATATTAGACTAATTCTGTAATACAATGTCTCCTCTGATATTCCTTCGTGTGAACCATATGTATCTGCTGAATTTATTCATGGGCACCACAGTAAAAATGACCATTAATTCTTAGTTTGAAAATGTAATAACTGATGCAGGCTTTCGGATCAGAAACGCGACAATACGTTTCAGCGCAGCACTGAAAAAAGTTTAATTTTTAAGAAAACTGATATTTTCAGACCTCGTGAAAAATAGTTTTCAGAGATCTCTAACAGCAAAGAGAAGTGTTCAAAATAATAAATAGCATTACCTTTGTCTTTCAAAATCATAGACGTCAGTAGATTAGAACAAGAGAGAGAAAAAAATAGAGAACATATATAAATGTTAGGCTACACTGTTAGCATACACTGGTTGATGTCAGATAATAAGAAAAGTGAAAAAGCCATGAAAACTACGGATTCAATGCTTTTAATGGTGAATATTTTATTCAGAATAAAGCAACGGAGCTTTTATGAACTCGTTTAACAATATGGATCATATGAATTGCTTATAAAGGACGCAAAACTTAGGGTTTTGAATGCCCAGGTCAGAACAGTGGATTCAGTAACTTTGTAATTGTGCTTCTTCCCTTAGATATTGAAATGACAAAGTGACAGAGCCAAATTGAATTTCCTATAGTTAGTATAAAAAAACAAAGGTTTGGTAAAATAAAACCTAGTAAGTAATTCATGAAGTATAGGATCTTCAATAGCGCTTCTTAAAGCTTAAATGGCATTTCGTCTCGAGCAGTTCAGTATGAATTAGATTTAGAGGCCTGCAGCTTAAAAACAATATTAAAAAGGAATTTAGGCCTAAGGCTTTTGTATAAGGATTACTAATGAAATAGTATTTTAGTTGAAGCCATATTTTATTAACAAGGGAATTTGAATGGCGTTTCTCGTATTGGTTTTGCACTTTTATAAGCAAATAGTTCCGTGTGAAGAGTGGTGTCATAAGGATTTATTATTAGATGATTGTCACTGTAATTTTGATTATAATTGGAGTTTTTAGACGGGTTGCCTAAACAAGTTTTTAGATTAAATTGTTACGCGAAGTGATTT
The DNA here is from genome assembly GCF_040412425.1 of Macrobrachium rosenbergii. Taxonomy (NCBI): domain Eukaryota; kingdom Metazoa; phylum Arthropoda; class Malacostraca; order Decapoda; family Palaemonidae; genus Macrobrachium; species Macrobrachium rosenbergii. The sequence goes on from NC_089764.1 coordinate 11,203,042, forward strand.
TTTTGCAGTTTTTTTTATAGCTCATGTTTAATTCCTGAAACCGGATTATGATAAAGCGACTCTTCTTTAGAAACCAAGTTATTTCTTTTACCCGCGATGACTTATTGAACGTCAATAAGTCATCTGAAAATATATCTAAAAACAATTTTCTAACCCATTTCGTGAAAATGCATTCACATAATAAAAGCCCTGTCAGAAAACCTGACCTCATGCGGACATATGTAATACTGAGAACTAATTTTTAAAGACCCGTGGTACAAATTAGTGAGACTATTCTGTGTTTGAAGGGCTTTGCCAAAATCGAGATACTATACGATATACTATAAAAAAAAAAAGCCGATTCACTTACGGTAGATTCTTGGGCCTACGAGACGTTTGTTTGGCGGCCTCTGATTGGCTGGTACTGGGAGGTATGCAGCTCGCTCACTGTTTCATTTTAATGTCTTTAGCTCAGAAAACTTGAAATATCTTTATATTTCTTCATTTATCTCACGTTTTACACAAGATAGGAAAGTTTTGGTCATACCATAGGATTCGGTATTAATTGTACAAATAAATCATGATTTCCTGGAATCAGTAAGATAAAACATAAAGGACTTCAACGAGTAAAAGTGAAGAGAAGCATTTCATTCTTTATACCTGTTTTTACATATTTTTTGCATCAAATGCGATCAAGATTTTAGATGCGTGTTATATGGAAGAGAAAATAAAGAATATGTCTTATTATGTTGCATCCGTTCTTTCAGTTTGGCAGTAAAAACCGAGAGACGGTGATCTGCAAACAGCCAGAGCTTTGAGCGCCGTTGACTATGAAAGTTAACAGTTTCAACAATATTTACCGTAATGTCATTACATTTTCTGTAAATAAAGGCATAGAATTCCTATTATGAATGTCGAACTTTTCCATCCAATATCATATAATTATGTCCGTATGACTGGACATATCTGATAAATCTGGATGTGTTGGCTTCAATTTAGGCTGGGTGAGAAATTTGCATACTGTAGGCTACATGATAAATAACAGGCTTGCACAATTATCAAATGTAACATGTATATAGAGGAATAAACGTTCTGGTGTAAGAGCAGCTCAAACAAATTCTGAAAAAGACAGAATTTTATATTCGTTACATCGCCAATGGATTTTATGGTAATAAATAAAAATATGTACTTTCGTCCATTGAATGAACATATAAAAACCATCAGCTTTTCGTGTTATTGACCAGAGAAGCAAGCGGCCATAATAATGAACTCATAGTTATTTAGCCTGTTGTTTATCATGTAGCCTACAGTATATGCAAATTTCTCATCTAGACTAAATTGAAATAACACATCCAGATGCATCCATATGATTATTCATTTTTTCTTATCAGATATGTCCAGACGTACGGACATATATGATATTAGATGTGAATTTCGTCAATATAATATGAATTCTATGCGTTATATTACAGAAAATGTAATGACATAATAATACGGTAAATATTGTCGAAACTGTTAACTTCTCATATCGCTAATTGACAACTATCAACGGCGCTCAAAGCTCTGGCTGTTTGCAGATCACCGTCTCTCGGTTTCTACTGCCAAACTGAGTCAAGAACGGATGCAACATAATAAATATATTCTTCATTTTCTCTTCACATATCACACGCATCTAAAATCTGAAAAGTACCAGATTCAGGGTGAATTTGTTGTATGAAAACACAAGTTTTATTTTATCTTGATCGCATCAATGACGCAAAATCCGACGATATGTAAAAACAGTACATAAAGAATTCTCTTCACTTTTACTCGTTGTAATTCCTTTGTGTTATCTTACTGGTTTCAGAAATCACGATTTAGTTGTACAATTAATACCGAATCTTATATATCAGAAAATTTCCTTTCTTGTGTAAAACGTGAGATAAATGAAGAAATATAAACATAATGCAAGTTTTCTGAGCTACAGACGTTAAAATGAAACTGTGAGCGAGCTGCGTACCTCCAGTACCAGCCAATCATAAAGCCGCCAAATCTCATAGGCCCAAGAATCTACAACAAATGAATCGGCTATACTAATGTTACAATCATATTTGGTTTTGAAATTTCCCTTTATTTTTGTACTGTTGGGTATATTATAAGAAAGCTCGAGTTACTGATCAGAGCTTTGTGTCATTCTCAGCGCAGACGTAAATGATAGTCCCTTCATGGAATTCATTTGAATCTAGAAGTTTTACAAACAAGAGGGTTTCGGGTTAAGATATAGCCTTTTGAATAAAGCACTCAACATTCAGTGACACCGTAGTTAAACCGTAATGTTTGCAGCGTTATCTTGGTTTTTAATAAGTTGCAGCCTTCCGGTCATCATTGGTCAGTATTCGAAGCTGGGTTCACTCGTTGGTGTGATACTACTTGCAGTACACATCAAGCCTCACAGACACATACATTCATATGCACGCGGGTGGAAAAACTCACACACATTCACACAGATATATATATATATATATATATATATATATATATATATATATATATATATATATATATATATATATATATATATATATATATATATATATATATATATATATATCATGAAATAGTTTCCGGTGTCATTGCCTGAGCCAAGGCAAAGAGCGATATCAACGTGGAAAAAAAATCAGCGGAACTTGTGGCAAGGAAGCTGATAAATCCAGTTCTTACAGGAAACAAAACTTTGAGGTCAACAGTAGATCCCTCTGACGTTGCTTACTTCTACAAAATAAAGGTGGCTGCTGGCGCCCCGATGATTGGCGTCTGGCCCTCTGTGAGGAAGTGTGTGTGGCCGTGACGCAATACCAGTAGAACCTTGATCCTAATTGTCCCTATGCAAGCGTTGGTGCGAATAGAGGGGAAATCAAGGGAACTCATGTGTAGAGGGTTATTTAGCTGATTAACTGCCACCCATTCGTCCTTTGCAGAAGAGAAACAAAAGATGAAGTACTAAAGTTTGAGACCATAATTTTCCATTTATAGGCAGACATATTCAAAGGAAACCTCTCGTTACTCTGATGAAGAAAAGTTTTCCTAAATGAAATTACTTTTCTTTTCTTTTCTTTTCTTTTTTTGCAACGAAGTATAGCATCTTGTAATTCGTGACAATATTGAATTGATCTGGACACGCGGAAGGACGATAGAAGCGAAAGTTTAAATGCATGCCAATCTAACTGAATGAAAGAACTAAAGGAACAAAGATAAGAGCAATAATTTCTTGGTGCCGCTCTTGGATCCCTCTTTCAGATACGCTTTGAAGATGAGAACATACCAGGAGTGTGCCATCTCTCTCTCTCTCTCTCTCTCTCTCTCTCTCTCTCTCTCTCTCTCTCTCTCTCTGTTTTTACGGGTGTTCTGTTGTAAGTTGTAACTTGCTCATCCTCACAAGATAGAAAGATACATATGGTATGAATCATTTAGGGCGATGAACGGTTCTGGTTAAAAGTTAGATTCACTTTAGTAATAAGCACACAACACAAAATAAAAGTTATTGGCTTTCACGCCAGTATTAACACTGATTGACATATGCAATAGCATTGTAATTTACTTCTTTATGATAAAAAGTCTGCTGTGTACAGAAAATTACTAGATATTTTCATCACTTTATGTTACAAATCTTAAATTACCTTTAGAAAAATCTTTACGTCTGTAGGGAATTCTGATTACTTGCCTTTTCATCATAATTATAAAACATTTTCATCATAATTATATTTCCAAGCATGATTACATTCTGGAAAATCTACATTTCAAGCAATGAGCATTCTGGAATAAGCTCAATTTTAGTTTTCTGTAAAAAATAACTATTGCGCCCTCTTTTGTTTTTTTCCTCCCGCACTTTTTCTGTCCGCCCTCAGATCTTGAAAACTACTGAGACTAGAGGGCTGCAAACTGGTATGGTGATCATCCACCTACCAATCATCAAACATACCAAATTGCAGCCCTCTAGCCTTAGTTTTTATTTTATTCAAGGTTAAAGTTAGCCACAATCGTGCTTCTGGCAACTATATAGGACAGGCCACCACTGGGTTGTGAATAAATTTTCATGGGCCGCGGCTCATACACCATTATACGGAGACCACCGAGAGATAGATCCATTTTGGTGGCCTTGATTATACGCTGTAAGAAAACTCGATTGCGCTGAAGAGACTTGGGCGCATTTTGTTATTGTTATTCTTATGTGAACAAATACTGACTCAGTTATGAGGAAGACCAATTAACCGGTATAAGTTATATACATGCCAGCTATCCCAGAAAATTAGTTAGGGTCGAATGAATGGTTGGAACTCATGCAAAGGCTCTTATTTGTTTAGCACAGCCAACATAAACTTGGAGAATAATCAGCAATAGTTCTCAGGTACTCCATTAGGAAGTTTTTCTTTGCTGTCGCGGAAGGGTTGGCTTTCATGCGGCTTTTCGTGAAGGTAATCTAATGGTATTGTGCTTTGTTGTCACTTCACGTGTATATCAGTCAACGTTAACATATATTACATTAAATAACTAATTTCTAAATCTTATACTGGGTTTGTAAAAGTTTAATTTTGAATAATTCTCAGTTGCCAGCACTGGTCTCAGTCCTCGCTTGTGATGCTGTGAAACATGAACTTTGGGAAATCTTGCATTTTATTTATTTTCTATTTATTTTTACTTATATATATATATATATATATATATATATATATATATATATATATATATATATATATATATATATATATATATATATATATATATATATATATGTGTGTGTGTGTGTGTGTGTGTGTGTCCATATATTTATATTATACAGAATGTAACATGTACACATGTTTCTAAGCAATGTCAGGCAGGGCAGCCGATCGAGGCTATATAAATTCCTTCAAAAAGAAGGCATCGTGCTTACCCCATATTTAAAATGGGAAAAAAGCACGTTAAAAAAAAAAAAAAAAAAAAAAACGTATTGATAAAATTAGTTTCACGTTTTATACAAGTAATATTCCTTGTGGAAAGTTAGAGTCTATCTTGTTTTATAAGTCTGATAGAATATACTAAAGCCGCTGGCATTCGAAACGCCTTTCATTCTGTGTGCTCAGCCAAATGTACAACTTGGAAGGATACTCTGCGATGAGTAATGTGTCGATTAAGTGTCGTGAGATTTGCAGGATATGCGTAACGATTTCAGCATACTATAGGTTCTTTAATAAACACTGGCTTTTTTTTTTTTTTTTTTTCTTTTGTGACTTTTTTTATTGCAACAGGACTGTATCCATTGGTGCAGAGTAGTGGGGCTGGAAATTAAATGGAAACTCACGATAAAGACGATTCCGTTTACACAGAAAGATGGGCTAGAGACCTTAACGGCCAAAGCTTATGACAGTCGAAGTAGCTCGTTTCATCATCAGGAATTATGTGAAGAAAATTAACATTCATAAACACCATTGAAGGGAAACATTGAAGTCGGTACCGTGATTCAAGCCGAACTCATAATATTTCCTCCTTCTGTCCAGCGTAAAAATAGTTATAGAAAGAAAAAAAAAAAAAATGTATGCTATAAAGAGGTCGGGTGTGCCATTTTGAATTTTGTCGTTAGAACATATTTATCCTCTCCCGAATAAAAACAGGAGAGGTCTGTCAAAATTAATAGAGGCGGAATGGCGAGATCGGTGCCCTGAGTGTACTGATACCTTGCCAGAGCTCAAAAGTCACTTACTAAAAAGATTTGGTTACCTTCTAACCAGAAATAGGATATGCTTGGATACATACCAGAGAGAGAGAGAGAGAGAGAGAGAGAGAGAGAGGTGGCATGGACCAAACCAGCAGAGACATACTTGAGATGCTAGAGTGCCTCTTTTTTCTAAATGTTAAAACACAAATGTATAAAACATATATAACATCTCGTGTATTACAGTCCTCTTGCATAGGGTACGACTCTCACTGAGAACTGCATAAGATTATTAATTTTTCTCTTTAGCCAGGTTGGAAATGGAGTATATTAGAGTTTATGCCTTAAATACAATTAATCCTAAAAGGTTAACTATCACAAGGATGAAATTCCTGAGCCCAAACGAAGACTGATAATAAGTGATAATATCTGATAATTCACATGGGTGTATAAGGGCCATTATGTGTAGGACATTCTAAGCATAAAGCATGCATGCTTATAAATTCACATGGTTATGTAGTGTTAGGCAAAACTTTTGTTTACTTGAAAGCATGATGTGCTCATTTCTAATAAGTGATAATGTACAAGAATATTTTTATTATATTTTGAAAACAGCTACGAAATTATGGATTGATATTACTAGCAACTCAGGCCTTCTTACACAAACACACAGAAACACACACACACATATACGTATATAAATGGCAAAAGTTTCTTCCCGTGTTACTGTGACTATTTCTTAATGGATAGGTTAGTAGTATGTGTTATCTTCCCCTTAAAATCTACTCGCCTTTTTTGTTATACTTAACGTCTTGAAAGAAAACTACTAAAGAAATAAAATATATTATGATTTATAACCTCAATGGTAGTATTAAGTTGTTTAGTGTTTGTAAATAAATATTGGTTATAAAAACAGCTTAAATATGAGCTAAGATTATATCAGTGACAATCAAAATATTGTTATTTTGACAAGTGTTTGTCATTAGTATCAGTATATAAAAAAAATGTTTTCGTAAATATCTATCAGCTTTTGCATTCTTCCATAATTGCTGAGAAATCTCTTGCGATATGTATATAATTCTGTAAAGGAAATATAAGAAGCAACAACCTAGGTTCTTGTTGACTGAGATGGCAACATTTTACAAAATCAGTTGACGTTTATATTTTTTTTTTTTTTTTTTGTAAATAGCAAAGATCAGCACAGGTTACAGTTTTTCTATGTTCTTATCATTGGAAAACATTATATAATTGACGAAGACTGGCTAAAAAGGTAATGGAAATTCAAAATGTTCTCTTTAAAGTAACTGATGGTTTCGTGATTGTAACATTAAAGCCTTTCATTTAAACAAATAAAAGAATGCATATAAAGAAAATGTTATCAAAGAGATTGTGAAAAAGTTTATGCTCTGCAATTGAAAAAAATTAAACAAACAAAGTAAAGCCTGTCATTTCAACAAATAGAAGAGTGAGCATAAATAAAATTATTACAAAGATGTGAAAGAATTTATACTATTCGGCCAAAAAGAAGCAAATAAACAAACAAAGCAGCCTCTTGTAAACTGGATTGCTAGTTCGGGTATTTTACGGCCAAGTCCCGGTGGGGGACCTAACAGGCACAAAATGCATTGCCTCTCGCTCCAAGCGAGGCAGCTTTAAAGTTTTATTCTTACCACCCCAAACGCTTATCGATGTTGGATTATTTATCTTTGTGTGACAGTATCGTGTTGCATAACGCATTAAAGTAAATAACAAAGGAAGGATTAAAAAAGTTTTGTAAATGTCCCAAAAATTCTGAGAATAAGCAGGGAAGTTTCGAAAGTAACACATCCTGAAAGGCATCAAATGTTGTCCCTTGTTAATAAAGTTTTAAATTTCATTGTTGGTGAAAGTAATTTTTATTAGTTTTTCCATAGAATCGTTGCCACCGTTCTTGTCGTTTTTGTGTTTCATAACGAAGTGTAATAATCCCAAATTCCCATCTCTCTTTTTCTTTCTGTCAATACCATTAGATCTCATTTGTCTGAAATATTTTTTTTTTTTATTTCGAGGAATCTAATTAATGTGATTCATATAGGCACTCGAATGCCTCTCTCTCTCTCTCTCTCTCTCTCTCTCTCTCTCTCTCTCTCTTTCTCTCTTCTTGAGAGTAGATTTTTGTTTAGTTTGATCAACAGCAAAACTTTAATTTCTTTACCTGTCAGTTACTGATCATAAGGATGTCAGTTACTGATTCATAAGGAATGTCATTTTTTTTTATTTCAATATTTTAGTAAAACATTTTTGCCTGACTGACTGGATGGGTTGCCCATTTTGCCGGTTGGAATGGTCAACCATCCAGTCAGTCCTTTTACTAAGCAAAACTATGTTTCGGCCTTAAGAGACATACTTATGAAGCACAGGCAGAAAAAATGGTGAAGATTTAATTAAAACAAATGCATATGCTTCGGCCTTTACAATACAAACAAGCTTCAAAAGTAAACGAAGTGCAAATGGTGAAATGATTACGTTACTATCGATTCATAAAAAAAAAAAAAATGCCAGCTATAACATTTGTTTTGAGTGTCCCTTTTATCATGCACGTGGGGATCGTTGGTTTGGTGAATAATGATGATGTTTATGCTACGTAAAAGAACGACTCAATTGACTGTAAGAAAAAAAGGGACTCAAATCATTCTGAATGGAAAAGTAATAAGATATAAAAGGATTCAGCGTACGATGTACGTATAAATGGATTGGAATAACCTTAACTGTTCGTCTTCAAACCCGCTACTCCAACATCATGCTACTATATGTCCATAGATTTGCATAACTTTAGTGCCCATTCAGCATATCGTTTTCAACTTGTTAAAAACGATACGTCACTGAACATTACTACAGGAATTTCATTAGCAGCGTTCACTTATTGAGGTTGAAAGGATCACCCTCCAAGGACGCCGTTGGCCCTAAACCTCTGCTACCGTTCAAGAAACTTTGGGGATTTTGAGAAATCATTTATTTCATTTGACTTCTCGAAAGCAATTGTTTACAAAATGCAACTAATCTAGGTCTGAAATGTATGTTTGTAAAGAAGAGCTTAAATAATTAACAATGAAGTTCACGAAAGCAAATATATTCTTGTGCCTTACCTTCCATAACTGTGACTGGCTTCTCTCGAATCCCATTCCTTTGCAAGACGAGATACCCGCTGAACTATATTTCAAATTACAGCAATGCTCTCTACATCTATATCTAAGTAAGGATAACTAGGTTAGTGTTTTCCAAATATTTTGTTCATTCGTTAATCTATTCTGAATAATTTTCAACAATATGTTCATAATATTTTTTCAACGACATGATCAGCATTTAATTATCATTTCATCACAAAATCGTGTGTTAGCACGGCAACTACAGTACCCGGTACTACGCTGACACATTCATCAATATCACTCATCACTCATGTACATTTTACTAACTAAATTCTTATTAAGGTCATGCAAGATTTTTCAGTACAACAACCGCTTCTGCAACAGAGCCAATTTATTCCATACATGTTTAACAAATACTAAAATCAATTTTGCTTGGCATGTAGTACTAAGGGAAATTACTTTTTTAAGAACTGGAGAAACTTAAGTGATGGAAATAAATAATATATATATATATATATATATATATATATATATATATATATATATATATATATATATATATATATATATATATATATATATATACCATATATATATATATATATATATATATATATATATATATGAGAACCAAGTGCTAGAACACATTGTAAACTTTGCTTTTTCCTCATTCTCATAGCTTTCCGGCAACTCTCTTTATTCAGAAAACAATACCAGCGGAATTGACAGAACTGATAATTGTTATTTCATTGTAGTTGTAGATTTTTTTATTAAATAGTAAATATATTTGTTTTAAATTGTAATGATAAAAACACTATGTTTACTAATATTTGAGGAAAGATTCCGCTTATTACTAAATGAAATATTCATTGACTTTAGAATGTGTATAACAGCGTGGTAGTATAAAGATTCTTGGATTCAATAAAATAGTGTTGGCGGATAATGTTAACTTGTTACTGATCATCTTAACACCTTCTCTTAATATCAGGGGCGAATGATGCTTGCTTTTGCTTTATCTTTAATCGTGGATTGCACAGTGGCTTTGATTGCAGTCTTCGTTACATTTTCATTGGTTGTATTCGTCAGCTCTTGGATGTGAATCTTATCTCTCTACTAAGACACTATATACATTTTCGTTTAGTGCACTTTCTCAATGGAATTTGAAACCATGCATATTTTATTTTATTGCGCTTCATAAATAGGCTTAAAACCCAAATATTTATTTTGCCATTTTAGAATAGATTTACTCCATGGGCCAAAGCTAAGTAGAACAATAATACTGCTCATTCTTTTCTACTTTTAGGGGAAGAATTTTTCTCACATAGTAAGTCCTTAAAGCAACCTCCCTCACATATATATGCTATACAATAACAGCTGCCTTTAACTATATTCACTCAGTTTACAGCCTTCATCAGGTCTTCCACGCAATGAAAAAACCCATCCGTTTCCGGCAATTGGAAGATATTTTCTGAGAATTCATATTTTAATACGAGACATAAATGGTGATGGACGTGTGCTCTGAGTTTGTGCAGTTCCTTTGTTAGCTCAAAGTCACAAGATTTACAGAGACCATGTACGCGATTAATGTTTTACCCAGTTTGCACAATTGCCGATTTTCTCTGTATATGTTGCGGTATATACTGTTGTTATGCCGTGTGAACTTAAAGCTGTAGCATAAACTACGAAAACACTTGTTCAAAGTCCCGGTTTTCACTCACCTTCTGACATTGATTTTATGATAATACTTTCTGCCATGTCTGTATCATGAATACTGCTAAAATAAATGTTCACAAGATTGTCTTGTGATTGTTTTCTATTATTGTAGACTGGCAGGCCACTACGTTCCTCGTTACTTAATTTAAAAGTGGTTTTAACATTAGAGTTCTGTATTACTATTGGCCTGAACGAATAATACTGTATATTCTTTATCGCAAATCATTTTACTTACAAGTTCTTTCAACTCTTTTCGCTGTTATTGTTTTCACTTTGCTTTGCAAATCTAATTTCCAAACGTCAGTAAAATTATAGCTGTGAATCCTTGTCCAACAAGGGAGTGATCCTCTAGTCATGATCGATATGGAGATACAGAAATTCTGAAATAATACATTCAACAACATCTAATATTTCTGCGCCTTCATTCGCAACTCTCCTCTTGCAAAAGCCAGCATTGCGGCTGCAACGCAGATTCAATGAGAACATATTCGTGTCACGCTTCAGTGACAAATTTCTGCTTTTGTTTGATTCTGTCTCTCAAATTCAATTAAAGATTTTTGGTTGTCATTATATTTTACTGAGGTAAATAGCACGGGACTAAGACATATCCTCGTTTTTAATGATGTCCAGTTGTATTTTAATTATCCGAGTTCATCCTTGTCTTTATCAATTAAATGCTTTAGTCTGTGTTTGTGTTTAGATTTTCTTTTTGTCCATCGATTTCAAAATTTTCTTTTTCATACAATAAATTTCTTCTTATAGTCATACCTAAATGCTTCCAGATATTGTTTTTCAACATTTTTTCCACCGTCTATACACCGGCAGAGCAAAAGTAAGGAAAAAAAAATTCAGCAAATCTTCGTTCCTTTATCTTTATGGTTTCTGAAAAAAAAAAAAAAAAAAAAGTATTGCGGAGGCTATTTGAAAATATGCTTGGTAAAGTTCCTTGAGTTGACTCCCAAGGAACCTATTCAGAGTCCAGCTGTCCAATTGAGCTTGAGCAATTTCAGAACTTTGGAACCTAGACCTTCAAAACTGGGCACAGAATACGACCGTGGAGAGGGGAAAAATACCACGACTTACGTCACTGGATTATTCACCAGCCTTCGAAAGAGAGAAAATGCATAAAATTACGAACGGAGGAATATTTGCAACCTGCTGCAGAAATGTTTATCTGACGAATTGTTTCCAGTGTCGGTGGATTTAATTATGTAAAATTATTGAATTATTACTGGAGTATTCTAAGTGAAAAGGGCATTATAATAAAAGAAAACAAAGTGACTAAACATTATGTGATGAAGCTATCAGACTTTTTTGTAATAAATTTTTATTCATTCCCTACTTGATGGTTTTTACTGAACTACACAGAGCAGATTTTCTTCAATAATATTGCTGTCGTTTTAATTCCTTACTAACTATAGGGTTTCATTATTAATTCCTATACTAACTATAGGGTTATTATTATTATTATTATTATTATTATTATTATTATTATTATTATTATTATTATTATTATTATTATTATTATTATTATTACCATGAAAAATTTCATAAATTTCAATGATAGTTTGTCGCATATAGAATTATGCTACGACAGTTAAAGTGCAACAAAATTTCCACTACAATCACATCTGCACTTTTATGGAGCCACAAGAAAAATGAAAGATATAATTGCTCACTATCCCAGTAGAGACCACTGAATATATGGCATTCAAATTGTTTTGTTAAAGCAAGACTTACAAAGGCCTATTTCAACTGAATTAGGATACCTCTGATGTTCGCAATGCTGATAGCTAATAATCCTCATATTTGCTATATAATTTTCACTCTTATTTTCGTCTTTTTCGGGAAATAATCTAGTCAAAGACAAATCACTGCTTAGATTGTTTAAGAATATATTTGAGTTACGGAGCATCTTGGTCAGTTGATTTCTATCACATTCTCAACAGAAAAATTATTAAATCTTCATAGTTTTTTTTATTATTATTCTTATATCTTGGAATACCTTAAAGATGTACTTTCTCATTTAGGAGCACGGGATGGGAGGAAGATGGGAGGAAGATTCTGCCCAAACTCCTCTTAAGCGACTTGATTAGTTTTACCAAGCAGCAAATCCTATTCCACCATCTCAGCGGGAAAAAGATCCTTTTTTCCCCGTCTTAGCGAAAACGTTATCTCCTGTCCAGCGCTTTTCCTACAACAGATTTTAAGATTTTTTTTTTTTTATATATGCGTGGAGTTGAGCGCTACCTCATCTTGTTAACTTCCTATCTCTTCAGTATTCATTCATTATGGAAAGATTTTATGATAATTATTTGTAATTATGTTATTTCTTCAAAATTTTATCCTGACTTACTTTTGAAGATGGGCTTTCTATTTCCCTTATTTCTTTTATATCTTCGGAAGAACTGTTTTTGTATCAACATTCTATGGCGAGAATGAATGTTTTAATGACAGTTGCCCAAACTTTAAGTATCAAAGACGAGAATAATGTATTTAGTTTTTACAGCTTTTGTCATTCTTCTCTGAACTTGACCTCAATCAATTTCGACACTTAGGAAAGAAGAGCTTCAAAAGTGGTAATAACAATAAAAGTCATAAGTGGAAGTAAAGACCAAAAAACATCATCTGTTTCACTACAGTTGCTCCTGTGAAATGAAAAAAACCATAATCTTTGCTCCATCGATAGTTATCAGTTGGACTGTATTCCCGCCTCGGATAATGCAACTCGATTCGAGTTACAATGCAACAGTAGCTGAAGCTTCTTTTTGACCAGGAATGTAATGTATGGGGATATTTATAGTTTTCCAACAATTTCATTATTACTCTAGATGGAACAGCTACTGCCACTATAGGAAATTATGAAATGAACAAATTTACCAGTAGCTATAACGTTTGGAGTAAGATTTTCTAGATTCAGAGATCTAATCATAAAATTTGAATACGCAGCAAATGGCTCAGCCAGATATAAAAGGATCATCACTTTTAGGAACGATAATTTTTGAAACCCAGTTTTTACTTGTTACAAGTTAGAATTTTTTATTAAAAGGTTTATGTCTGGTTAAAATTCACTTGCAAAATACATCAGCAACAGGAAGACGATAAGGTGTCATTATACCTACAATGAATGAAAATGTTTCTTATGGTTGATTTCAAACACTGAATTAACTGGAATTACTCTTTTTAACTCCTGCTCGACAAAGCAAAAATAATGTCACAGGCTGCACCGTTATAAGCGCAATTGTACACTGAAGATTCGAAACTTATAAGAACTGAGTTTGTTGCATACTGTGGAGAATTTATATTTTTATCAATTTTATAGAATAAGATATATAGTTACGCTAAGCCTTAGCGTTACTAACCATGGCAACGGCATTACGGATCACGTTGATTCCCAGATAAAATTATATAAATTATAGTTATGGAGTTACTAACTATGGCAATGGCATTAGGATTTTTTATCAGATCATACACCAGGTCCAGGACATAGGGCGTGTGACAGATAACAAGTTTAGAAAATGAACTCAACACTTGCAGCTTTGCAATTTTAATGAGCCCTCTCTCTCTCTCTCTCTCTCTCTCTCTCTCTCTCTCTCTCTCTCTTGTCTCTCTCTCTCTCTCTCCCTCTCTCTCAACCTCTCTCTCTCATGCTTTTGCCTGGTCAATTTATGATAATGGCATCATGGCACCATCTCATTCTGAGCATGCAACCTAATACAAGAAAAATATGTAATTTCTTATACCCATGATGAGTTGTGCCATTGTTATAGCTAAATGAAACCAATTTTCGATAATGGGATCATTAGAGTCATAAACTATAATTGAATTTTAGATTTGTAACATATAAATTTCTTCCAGAGAAACATAACATTCAAGACAATAAAGTAATAATGTAGAACAGTAATAATAAGTATTATTACTTTGTTTATAATTAATCCATCATATTTACTATTCTTAATATTCTTGTTATAAATAAAATATCAAAATGTTTTAAAATAAAGATCCTACATTGAAACTAATGAAATAAATGACACTTCTAAGACAAATTGTCCCAAAATAATATATATATATATATATATATATATATATATATATATATATATATATATATATATATATATATATATATATATATATATATATATATATATATATATTACTAAGGACCTCATTCAAACTGGATGGTATAATAGTTTTATTCAAAAAAGTTACAAGCTTTCTTGGACAAACAGTCCCACATTATCATATATATGAGCAAACGCATAGTCGGCTGTATTTATATCTGTGCTGGTACTTTTAATCTATAATCGCCTAGCTCTTCTGTGTGACCTCAACACCTTGGTCTTTCTCTGATCCCTGGTTCCAGAATTTTCACGTTCTCTTGCGTGTGTGTGTGTGTGTGTGGATGTGTGTCCAAGAAAGTGTGTGTGTGTATATATATATATATATATATATATATATATATATATATATATATATATATATATATATATATATATATATATATATAGACATTCAGTAGCTAAGCCGAGAGGCGTGTACAGAGTTGATAAAGATTCTATTGTTAGCCACTAAAAATAGAAGTAGTTTTATTAGAAGACCAAGGCAAGTTATTTCATAAAAGAGGTGACTTTAGATAAGTGAAGAGTCAGGAGTTGAAATAACAGACTCTGATTTCTATTATCTGGTACTTTGTTTGGTATTAATGAGATGTTGCCAATAATGACTTACTATAAACGATAGATCTGTCCCTTTATATCTTACGATAATTAATTATTGTTTACCTTCTAGATTTATTTCCATTGCCTTCCAGGGTTACCAGTGCAGCTATTCGTTAATGTAACATAATTATTTTAAATACAGTTATTCCCTTTTAATTTTCTGTGAAAGAAAACTATTGTATTGGCTTTCTCTGTCCGTCCGCACTTTTTCTGTCTGCCCTATCTGATCTTAAGAACCAATGAGGTTAGAGGTCTGCAAATTGGTATGTTGATCAGACATCCCCCTATCGTCAAACATACCAAATTCCAGCCCTCTAGTCTCAGTAGCCTTAATTTTATTTAAGGTTAAGTTTAGCCGGATCGTGCTTCTGGCTCTCCCTAGTCCAATTCCGGAGGCGTCGCCAAAGCACCTTCATTTGACCGCATCTGAGAGCAACTGAGCGCTGCCAGTCGTAGCTGAGAGGCAGCACATCGAGAGGCTCGCAATGATGTCAATGGAAGACAGTTACAACAAGATCGTGACACTGTGGCTCGTCGAGAGGCTCGTCAAGATCCTCAAAGGTGCTTTTTTTTTTTTATTTGGTAGCTATTTTAATTTCAATTTGTTCAGCCTAGAACACAGGCCACCACTGGGCCGTTATTTCATGAGCATGGAATGGCTGAGCGTTTCATATAGCATTATATGCTGTACTTTAGATTTTTATATATATATATAATAGTTTTTACAAATATATATATATATATATATATATATATATATATATATATATATATATATATATATATATATATATATATATATATATATATGTATGTTTCTAATATAAATATATATATATAAAAACAAAAGTAATTCGGAACATATATATATTTGATATATATATATAAAACATGTTATATGATTTCACCAAAAAAAAAAATACTACAAATAAAACAAATACTCCAAACAACTTTTATAGATACTGTTATTTCTCACGTGCACTAGAAAGATATCGATACCACTGTTTCAAAGCAGCTCTGTGCTGAAGTCTTGGATTTTTTAATTTCAAGAAGGAAAAAATTAATCATTCATCTTTATAAGTTTGATGATAACATTAAGTGTTTAATTGCGCCTAATTCCCAACATTCACGAATTTCCCATTGACAATACATCTCAATGATGCTGTTTAACTATTTAATCATTTTATTGCTGTGATTTTCAACTTCCCTCCTGTTCCAAAGGCTGCATTTTCCATGCGACAGATAATCACAATATGCCAATTTGGAGCCCATTTATGTCTCATCAAGACTAAAAAGCGCACTATTACAACATCCGTGCCATAACACGAACATCGAATGGTGAAGCAATGCAGCCAATTGCGCAATTGAATTTGCTTTATGCTTGCTTGACGCACAGACTCACAGAAATAAAAGTATTCTTTGATGAACAGAACAGGTCGAATTTCATCAACGAACACGCTCCGCTTTAAATAAACTTAATATTAATATTTCTCAATAACTGTCACGAATATTTTTTTCTTTTTCATATCATGCTTTCGAGTAATGTTACCAATCATATTTTACAGGAATATGGCAGGATGAGAATTTCAACACTTATTGAGATTAGAAGAGTTTGTGATATTTCCTGTATTTCAGTGTAATTAATATTATATGAATTTCCACATCCTCGACGATTTAATGAAAACGATGTGGAGTAAAATAGTTTAATGTCCCAAATATTTCTGTTCTTTTTATTTATCATTCGTTTCCTTGGAGTCCTTTTTAACAGTTTGGAACATTAACAAAAACATTGGTATTAGGAGCATAAATGATTCTAAATATGGTGAACTTTCAAAAGCATCGTAATAAATGCACTGAGGCCCATAAAACCATTGAATACATTACACCAATTATTTTATCTACATCATTCGAAATTTTTTTTGTCTGATGAACCTGGTTCATATTGCACACACACACACACACACACTCACACACACACACACACACATGCACATATACATATATACATATATATATATATATATATATATATATATATATATATATATATATATATATATATATATATATCTCCAACTTTTGCCTCGATACATCACAATGGGATAGGTACATTTTCCAACCCTACAGTCGAAGCATAGATTCATCTTTTGTAAGCGTCTAATCGGTGTACAAGAAATACATTTCAGTGATACTGGTTAACTATTTAATATATTGTTGCCATATATCCCTAAAAAGGCGGACATTTCCATGGCGTCCTGTCATGTATATATATACATAAATATATATATATATACAATGCAGCTATATATATTCGCTCAGCGCCACATGGAAATAAAAGTATTCTTTGTATAAGTAGCGGCTCTATGGTCCCTTCGGCCTGGAAGTAGTACTTTATATATATATATATATATATATATATATATATATATATATATATATATATATAATATATATATATATATATATATATATATTTACATGTGTGTGTGTTTGTGTAACCTCTCAATACAAGGTTAAGAAGAGAAACTTTCCGAGTACTTGAAATACATGTTTTCTGATGGCAATTTAGAATTAACAAATTGTTCGAAACATGATTCTTAATATGGTGAATTTTCAAAAACATCCTCATTTATGCTGTCCATTAACCATTGAATAACCATTTTTTCTTATCTAGACACTATTCAAAATTTTTTTTCTGAATGGTTCAATTGTGTTATCTGTCTAAAAAAAGGACTATTTCTCTTTTAGTCCGTTTATATATATATGCATTATCATTCTACATTTTCTCTATAAATAATATATCTATTCTTCTTCTTATTTTTCCCATTTTTGTATGGGAGTGCACGACTTTAAATGTTCATTTAAAATATATGCGCCTTTATATTTTTTTCTTTTATCATATACTCGTTAGCCATCAATGCAGTATGGCATTTTTTTATAAAAGGTGTTGTAGTGGCTTTTTTTGTGTTTTCATAACATCCATTTATGATTTCCTATATATCCGTTGGATTAATATATATATATAATATAAATGTTTAGTTCTATCATATATACATCCCTTGGACTTCTTTATAATATAGCACTAACAAATAAACATTGGGCATTATGATTCTATATATATATCTATATATATATTGCATATATATATATATATATTCATAAATATATATACACACACATATATATATATATATATATATATATATATATATATATATATATATATATATATATATATATATATATATATATATATATATATATATATATATATATATATATATATTCATATAACCATATATATATATATTATATATATATATTATATATATATAATATATATATTTATATATGGGAGGCCTTGATTTCCCTTAGAGCGGCGATCTGCATGTAAAATACCAGCTTTGTATGTACTTCCCAGTGCAAACAGCTAAACTATTTTTTTCTACCACTCGTTCGCTCAGCGCCATGGAAACCAACTTTAAGATAATCTTTCAAAAGTTGAAATGGAAGAGTTTATGTATTAAAACCTCCCACCAAAAATAGTCAAATATATACAGAGGTAATTTTTATACAAAAAATATTCTCAGTCCTATTCCCACCTTAACCCTAGGTCAGTTTTTGCTTTCCTGGAGCACATACCCAATGCAGACAAGTGTATAGTTTTTCAGCCGATGTTTTAATGTTTGATTTCTTGCCTCTAAAATCACTGCTAAATAAAATTTCAGGAAAGATTAGCAAATGTAGTCTAGAGTCAAATAATGAAGCTTTTCATTTTGTGATCTGTGGAGACTTTCGTTTCATTTAATGAATTTCTAAAATGAACGACAAGAATTGTTATTTATTTTACTGAACGAGTGGTTTTTGTCCTGTTACTGCTAACTTTCACACATCTTTTGATGAATTCTTTCACAGCCTTGATTTCCTTTTAGTTCAAGACGTGATAAAAGTATCTATATCATCCAAACATTATTTTCTACTTGCTATCGTGTTTAGTCTACCAAATTCTGTCAAGCTGATGAAGTACTTTTTCAGAAACTTGATGTACAGTCATCCATACTTTTTCTTTAACACTAAACTCATTCATAATCACTATTACCACCTTAAATGATGTTCTCCTCCCTCAGAAAATTCCAAAACATTAGCTACTTCATTCGCCTCCACATGCAGACGTTTCAACAGCAGCGCCTTAAATCCCTTACACACATTGACCATTCACTTCTGCTAGGTACAAACTTTAGCGCTTCATGGCTATAAAAGCCCCTTCTTTTTAGTACCTGTTTCATACAGTTATTCCGTCTCTCTCTCTCTCTCTCTCTCTCTCTCTCTCTCTCTCTCTCTCTCTCTCTTATTCACCAATATAACTTTTTCCATTATTTCCAAGTGACCAAACTGTCTATAATAATTCTGAAACATTTTTTCTAAATATTCTAAGAGTTTTACCGCTTCTTATATTAAGTATCTCGACTTTCTTGCCAGTTAAGTTTTAATACCCTTATAATAAACATAGAGTGCACCTGGCAGCTTTCCTTTTTCCTTTTTCATTTTTATTCAATATTTACACTTCACTTTCATGGGTCCCCACCTCCATTTTTCACATTCTCTGTCTTTCTCGTTTCATTCATTGTTTTCTATCCTTAGAATGAGTCGGTTATATTTTCTAACATGTTCTTTTCATAATTATTATTTTGTCTTTGAAGTTTGGAGGATTTCCCTTAACATTTCACTTTACGATTCCTACATCATCCATTAAACATTTCAGCTCTTTCGTAATCTAAAAGTCCTCTTCCTATTGCATCTGAAGTGTACTCACCTGGAATTCTCAGTGAAGCATTCATTAAGGTATTATGTATTAAAAATCACTTTCCAGTGAATATAATATCCATTTTTGGGGGACAGCGTAATCACCTTGGCCTTTCTATTAAATGAAATGCCCATCAATCAGTGTATAGAATATTAAATTATGTCTCATGAATCTGAGCGTAATTTCATCAGTGAGATAATTATTCTACCGTTTTTAAGTCTTCATACTAAAATGTTAATTAGTTGTGCATACAGACCACAAAATTTAATAGTGCATTTCATACAGCTAAAATAGGATTGAAATACATGATCAGTTTTTTTTATTTCTTTTGTATATTGCAGGACATTTTACAGACCCTTAATAAATCCCTATAAACCAAGGCTAACTTCCTGTCGTCATGTCTAAAGGATGGTAGGTTCACAATACTAACTCTCCATAATTGCTTACAAGATCCAGGAATATTTGAATTCCTTAAAAGATTTAAACATACAGTCATAATATGAAAAAAGAGCGAGAAAAATTAAGAGAGAGAGAGAGAGAGAGAGAGAGAGAGAGGGAGAGAGAGAGAATGTAAGAAAGAATGTAAAAGAGTAAAGTATCTGTAAGTGAAAATGACTGATTACGTTGATGTCTCTTTGCAATCACAATATCATAATAAGTTCATGGATGTTAAAAATTTACATAAACATAATAACAAAAATAAAACATTAAAGACCTTTGTTAATTAAAACGTTGCAAGAGAAAAAGGTATTTCCTTCGAAAAATAATTGCCATATTTTGTTTAAATCCGTTTGAGTTTTTTTTTTTTTTTGTTAATGATACAGAGTTTTTGTCAAAATGCTTCAAAATACAACATGAACTAAAACCTTTCCTTACATATCCTTTCAGGCTTTCATTCCTTCCAGTATCCTTGACACGTAGAGAGTCAATATGAACAAGATGATAGTACGTTACCTTTCAGGATCATTCCTAATTATTCATAATTTCATCTAATTAACCGAAGTTATAAAGTAATATATATTTTCTTCACTGGTGCTATGCGACACTTAATTTGCGACTAAAAGAAAAAATAAACAAACATTTAAAATTCATGTAAGCTCCTACTCGGTAAGATTTCCAACTGGAGGTAATGCTCTGAAATAACCTAAAATGAAAGGTAAATAAGATTTTTTGCAACTTCAATATGAGTGGTAGTTGCATGTTCGTTTCATGACGGTTTTGAGTTATGATTCAAGTACAGTGAGATTCTGTCACGATAACTATTAGTATTTTTTGATACCGTAACTCTGTCTGTCTCTCAGTTAGAAGCCGTCAGTAATTTCATGTTTACAATTAATGTGCCCTCTCTAATTCAAATAGTGTGATAAAATACTCGTAACTCCTCTTCCTGACTTGGTAATGCCACCAAACACAAAAATGCTGCTTATACGTACAATAAATCAGTCAGTCAATCACAGCTG
>NC_089764.1:11229511-11239511 GCF_040412425.1 Macrobrachium rosenbergii
ATCTTTTTTTGACCAGAGAACTTAAATTAATGAAACATATAAAATGAGAAACCTTATGGTAAAAAAAGTCACTTTAACAAATATATAACGTTAAAAATAACCGACACAAATTTTAATCCTTATGCCTCTTCGGAAACATTTAGATCACTAATAAATAAGAAAAAACACACAAAAATAAGGAGGGCATTATATCAAAAGCACACTGAAAATACAATAGCAATTCATATGATTACATGATATTTACATCCCTTATAATACTGAGTTAACTCCCTCCAGCTTTCTTTCTGCTTAACTATTTAGTTATTTATCTACATTTATGTACGTATAGACGCCCTTTTGTAGCATTTTCGATTGTATTGGTAAATTGTAATTGTAGAGGACCTGCTGTAATAATTACACCCATTTTCTCTCAAGTCTGTAGTAGGAATTTGTCAGCATTCATAATCAAGTATAATTCTATGTTCACAACTTTTGTGAAACTGAAAATGACGTCACTTGCATAAGTGCAAAAAAATCATGTACTTCTCTCTCTCTCTCTCTCTCTCTCTCTCTCTCTCTCTCTCTCTCTCTCTATATATACTATGTATATATATATATATATATATATATATATATATATATATATATATATATATATATATATATATTATATATATATATATATATATATATATATATATATATATATATATATATATGTATATATATATATATATATATATATATATATATATATATATATATATATATATATATATATATATAAACATATATATATGTGTATATATATGTATATAAACATATATATATATATATATATATATATATATATATATATATATATATATATATATATATATATATATATTATATATATATATATATATATATATATTATATATCTGACTATATGTATATAATATACACACAAAAACATGAAATATGCCAAAAATATATATATATACTGACTTTTGACAGAAAAATATGCAAAAATGACTTTTGAAGATAAACTTTCTTTAAAAAAGTCCCACTAAAAAAACCAACAATGAAACCAAGAGAAATCTGAGGGTTCCAGCAGCGAGAGAGGAGGCTAATTAGAAGTCTCCTTTACTGCCTGAAATAGATCATTTATTTCATTCTGAAGTACGTCATTATTTTCCTCTCTTTCTCTCTTGATACCTTTGGTTAATGTTAACGCCATATTCCAATCATTTTTCTTTGTTGTTTGTAAGTGCAACTACTTCCTGGTATCTGTCGTTATTGGAATGTTTCGGTGATGTACTGGATACATTAATTGGTGTTTATGAGGTCTAGTTACTTTATCCTTGCTGTCATATTTCCATAAACATTTTTTATTTTGAGGAGGATATTTGTCATGATACTACTGGAAGCCATTGGGCGTTCAATTACACAATATTTTAGAACAAAAAAAAACTAAATAACAACATATCCTTTATTTATCTTGGCAGAAATAAAAAAAAAAAAGTTGGAAAATCGAAACCGATATCATCCACGGAAATAAATTTACTTGATACATTTAATATGCTTTACTTATTCTTAGGGTTTCCGTAGATAGCACTACTGATAACTGTGCTTTATGCCTCAACGAGGACATGTTCATATTTATTGTACACACCTAGTAACGAGCTTACAATTAAAAAAAACAAAGTACTTCATGGCTGGTCACTTCCTTAACATTTCCCAAGTAAAAAAAATTCTCTAAAAACGTCTTTTGATGTCCTTATCTAAAATAAGGTTTGGGGCATATGAGGAGAAGCGAAAAAAATGACTAAAGATAAGCAAACAAAAAGTAGACGAATTATTTGCCAAATTATGAAATAATTGTCATTCGTAGTAAATACCTGAATATTACTGTGAGAATTTCACTCAATAAGTAACATTTCTGTACTAATGAAGTTTATAGATTAACAACGACGTATATGTATATGTTAGTGTTCTTCACTTCATCATCTCCAAACAATTATACACACACACACACACACACACACACACACACACACACACACACATATACACATATACATATATATATATATATATATATATATATATATATATATATATATATATATATATATACATATATATATATATATAATTAACACTGTATATACGTGTGTGTATAATTGTTGGAGATGCTAAAAAAAAGTGAGAAGGTGCTTGAGATTTTTAAAGAAAAGAGGTAAAGTCTTGGAGATTTTAAGAGAGGGGAACAGACAGAACAGACAGACCGACATACACCAAACAGAACTGAAAAGGTTAACAGCTTCTGCTCACGAATATGGTCAACAAATTTTTATACCTGATGCCTTGGTTAACAGTTGAATTTTCATTCGTTGACCGAGAGAGCATCAGGATCTTTCCTTGTTAAAAATGATTATACACTGTATATGTTATTACTATATAAAACACATAACTTCAGTATTGACAATCATGGCGGGACAATAGTACGTCGTCACGATATCCAGTCTACAAACATCGTCCGGTTTTACAAACTGGAAGTGCAGGTTTTCGAAGGAAAATAGAAAATTTACTCGCTCTATTTACCCCTGGAGATTATTCTCTTCTTGAGGACTTGCTATGGATCTCTTCCTTTTCAAGAAATGATCAGTTATTATCCTCCCCGTCGTCACGTTCACTTTTCGTTTTGTTTCACTGAGGTTTGATGTGTGTGTGTGTGTGTGTGTTTATCTCACCCCGTCACAGTACGCTAAATATAAAAGATCTTTACCATCTGCAGAAGTGAAATACGGAGGTTACATTACAGCAGGTAACCGAGATGTTATTAAGGTTACTGATAATAATTGACTCGTGACATCTTTGAAATTACTCAGTCTATTGAGAATAACTCGTGGCTATTGTCAACATTGTTGCTGTTTTGTGACCTGGATCACAGACTCATTTCTTTCTTTAAATGTTTGGCTTCGAGCTACAGTGAGTGACTTTGCCAAGGCTGTTTTTCGCGTTAATAATCCCGCGAATGCATGGAATATGCAAATGATGTTTGTAATGTTATGCTTCACTCTTATTGCATGTCTTTTTATTGGCTGGCAAATGAATAAATTACAAATTCAACATAAAATGTTAACCACATCGCTACAAATTACTTATTGAATTCTTTTATCACACCTTCCTATTTTAGTTTTCTGTCCAGCACTTTCCTGTCCCGCCCTCAGATTTTAAAAAACTACTAAGGCTACAGGGCTGCATATTGGGTATGTTGATCATCCCACCTCCAGTCATTAAACATACCCAATTGCAACCCTCTTACCTCAATGGTTTTTATTTTTTTTTTTTTAGGGTTAAAACTAGCGCAATCAGTGCTTCCAGCGGCAACATTATAGGAAAGGCCACCGGCCGATGGTTAAATTTCATGGGCGCAGCTCATAAAAGCATATACCGAGACCACCGAAAAAATGGATCTATTTTCGGTAGCGCTTGATTATGCGCTATAGCAGCTGTACAGAAAACCCGATTGCGCCGAAAACTTCGGTGTTTTACTCGTTTTCTTATGTGAATTAAATTGGTTTGATATAAAAAAATTATGTTATGCGTGAATGTATAACAAAGGATATCTTATTTTGCTTGGTTATTCCCTTATTCCAGGCCCAATGATAGCTCTCTTATATTATTTCAATGTTTCTTGAAACCGAGGATGGATTACCTTTAATTGCAATGCATGATGCTTTTAATTATTATAGCCAAAGGCCTAAATTTTTTCTCAACAAATATTTTCCCAAATGTTAATTTCGGAACTTTTTCAGTATTCTTTCAAATATCTTATAAAAGGATGTTATTGATATTTTTAAAGATATCTTAAATTTCAAAATTAATCAGTGGGAAAACATTGGCTGAAAAAACTGAGTCCTCTTTTAAGTTATAACGACTAAAGACACCGTGTAATGTAATTAACGGTAAATCCATTATCGGTTCCAGAACTTCTCTAATTGGACCTTCGACAGGACATGGCACAAGTATCAAATTCCCAGTGCATGAAAATTAGTCTGTCTTTTGGAAAGTCATGAAACGCATACTAGTTAAGTAATTTTATGTATTTTTCATGTGCAATTAAAACTAAGGCTCTAATGAAATCAATTCAGAAAAATACTTAATTTTCTTTGGTTCCTTTTTTATTTACTAATTGATATTTAGTACACTACGCCACGTAACTTGGTCTATAGCTTAGGGGTAATGAATAACAAATGCGATGGAAAATTATTAAATATTCAATGCTGGAATGACATTTTTTGAAATGGATATTTAAACGCCTTTCTAATAAAATATGATTAAATAATTATTTGCTTTTAAGTTGTTAATTAGTTCTTGTACGACGGAAAAATTTACATAAATAGTCATAACGCTGTGCGTTCGATTACTCTCAAACACCAGTGGAAAATTATTAAATATTCATATATATATATAATATATATGCTTTAAATATATATTTAAATATATATATATGTGTATGTATATAATGTGTATATATATATTATAAATATATATATAAATAATTATTTGCTATTCAAATATTAATTCAGTTCATATATAACTATATGCCTTATATATATTATATACGAATGGCAGTGGATGGAAAAATATAAAACAAGTCACCCATAAATTTTTCGCACCAAGGGTTGCAGGGGTTAGCTTTACCTCTGATGGAACGCATAGGGTAATTTTTTTTCAGTGAGCTTTTATCTAAACTTTCGAATCTGTTAAAAGCGTATAGAGGTGTTGCTTATTATTGAAAGATGGGTTTATTATTAGTTATCATTCTTGATAAATAGAGAGAAATGCAGAGAGAGAGAGAGAGTAGGGTAGGAGGAGGGAGGAGGAGGAGGAGGAGGAGGAGGAGGAGGAGGAGGAGGAGGAGATATTTTCTACAATCCCGGTGACATCTTAAACTAAGAACTTCTTGAGGAAAGCTGACGGGACGTGCCTTCCATTAACAATGGCCTAAAATCATTAACAGTTTCAAGTATAATGAGGTCCTGGACGAAGGTCTAAGAGATTCCAGGCTGTTCTACATGGGGAATGGGAATGCTCCCGCAGAAATGGCGACCTATCACTGTTTTCTAGGCTCAGTCAGTTTGCCTTTGCTGCCTGGCAAGATGTGCATCTTCGTTCACTTAGTCTTTTTATCAAGACATATCTCTTTGCCTTTTTACAGACTGTCTCAATTACATTTGTTTGCATCACACTGTAATCATATGATATTTTGTCTTCTCTGGACCCAAAAAAGATGAGTTTTCGTCTCATTTTATAACGCAGCCTCCATTAAGTTCTTTATCGTTTAGCATTCCCTTATATGCTGGAAAGGCATAGTTTGTCTGTTGACCGATTATGTTCTCATCGTTCTTACTAAAAACTTGTCATTCATTTTAAAAATTACCTTAAAAACATGATTGCTAAGTTAAATCCCTTTTAGATACTGAAAGGTATTAGGTCTGCTATTTGATTATGTTCTTTAGCTTTTTTTTTTTTTTTTTTTTTTTTTACTGAAAACTTACCTTCGTTTAAAAATACTAACTTTAAAGATGAAGAGACTTTTTTTCAGTAGTGAAATGATATTTCATAATGTGTATATGGGTATTTTGTATATCTGAAGATTGTAAAAGTCTTAACGTTCAGACATTTATCTGATGAACCATTTTGATGTGAAACTTAGACTAGTGAAGATGTCTGTAATTGCGGCTCTTAGCGGCGAAAGAAAGTAAGCCGAGATAAACGTTCAAAGTTTAGCAAACTTTAAAACAATAACATCGTTATCTTACACGCCATAAATAAAGCTAATCTGTTTAAAAAAGAAAGCTTGACTAAAAGTGCGTTATATACATTAAACCAGAGTTTTTATTCCTCTGTATTCGAGAAAACGTACACTCGGAATGAGCAAGTACGCACAATTATATTAAGGGAAAATTACAGCTGTAATTGATTGAAGTTTCTCTTTTTCTCCCTCACACACACACACACACACACACACACAGGCGCCAAAAATTAATGATTCCTCTTACTCTTATTTTGATAAGTGGCATCTTAAAAATGAGGTATTGCATAAATTATGATGCGAGAATATTTTCTCCATATTTATACCTAGCGATTGAATCATTAATAGTTTTTTTTTCCTGACATACTCTTTAATTAATTATATCGCATAAAAAATTAGAAAAATAAGGAAAATCCCTGGAAATACTCATATTTTTAGGTACTTTAAATAGCAACCTATAAGCCTGGGGGACTTCCACACATTTATTCTTTCCATGCCGGGATTTTTTACTTTGGTAAGTCATCAGATGTCGATGAAGCTAGTAATAAAAGTCGATGACTTTTATTAATGGCTTTTCAACTAGCAAACTCTGATTTTACAACTCGTCTTCGTGTGCTCGTCCATCATCACAAAATCAGAAAATTTATAACAGAAAATTCTAAGTGTACTTGAACTAGAAAATGCTCTTTAAGTGTTTATTATTCAGTACAGTATATTTGTTCCCTGAAAACAGCCAGTTTTCGTTTTAAGTGGTGTAAGAGGAGTTGTCGACTGTAGCAATTCTGGGCAGATTTCCTGACTTCGTTCAGAGAGTTTTATAACTTGTCGAACTTTTCGATGAAGTTACCTTTATTCGTCTTCAGCCATTACAGTGATTTATTCATCTTCAGCCATTACAATGATTTATTCATCTTCAGCCATTACAATGATTTATTTATCTTCAGCCATTACAATGATTTATTCATCTTCAGCCATTAGATTTATTAATCTTTGGCCGTTACAATGATTAACGAAGGATGATAAGTTGAGGCTAAGCTTTGTTTGTGGCCGAATGGGATTGACATACCGTTACAATTCTTAGATACTTAAGAACATTGACCTCAAAGTGTCAGGGATCGATGGAGGAAGTGGAAAGACCTACAGTCGGAGAAGAAATGAGGTTGTCGCTCTTTCTGAAGGGAGACCGCGATGCTTAAGTCTCTGGAGGCGAACTGTACACTATTAGCATATCAGCAGCTCATAGGCTCGTGTTCGCCCTCAAACGGCATATATGACGATTCCCCGCTTTTTTGTGTGTTTTTCTTCCTTTTTCTCTGAATATGACTTTAATAAGAAACTATTTTGTAATAATGACTTAAACTCTAAATATAAAAATAGAATTGGAAAACATTCTTGCTTTATACTTAATAAATAGGAGGGGTCATGTCATTTTTCTTTAGCATGTGCGGTTGATTATTATTATTATTATTATTATTATTATTATTATTATTATTATTATTATTAACTTGCCCTGATAATGAAAATTAAATAAAACTAATTCTCTCTCTTCTCTCTCTCTCTCTCTCTCTCTCTCTCTCTCTCTCTCTCTCTCTCTGACTAAATGAAACTCATTTCCCATTTCTACTAAAGCCTGAGAGCTAAATTCACATTATCGAAAACTGAAACCATCCCCCAAGAAACTTCAACTTGAAGTCGACATATCTGGTAATCCGTGAACGAAAGAGCAATTTTAGATGTGTCAGATGCAGCGGAATGTTTGTGATAGACTCCTGAAAGGGACATATTATGAAATTGAATAATGCCAATGCCAAATGTTAGCACTCAAATCGATAAGCTACTCAGTATCACAGCACTTTATTCCAATAATCCGAAATATGAAATGAATATGAAGCACGAAATAAATGAGAATATAAGTAGATATTATTTCCAAATGCTTGAATAGGTAAAAGTTCCAAAATCTAAAAAAATTGATCTCATATTTTTGGGGAATTTCAACGTGTGCCCTATTCTAAATTCCTTCAAGAATCATTCTTCCTTCAATAATCCTATATGAAATAAATGCAACTAAAGTTCGTAAAATAAGGAACTAATTATCTCAACTTTGTTTTAAAAGAAAACCTTGTTATGCTCTATTTATAATTCCTTCAAGAATCAATAAACAACCACTACCAAGCATGACGAAAGTAAAGGCAAACAAATGAAAATTTATGGCTAAATTCTGTATATTTGTAAAGTCACGACTTATTATATTTCTTATGACGTGTATGTACTAAAACTTTTAAAGAGTAATCGTAATATGTACGTATATTAAGTTTATTGCGAGTTAGTTTGCTGACTTTTAACTTCCACGTAACGGTAGAAGAATAAAGCAAGGACATAACATATTGAAAATAAAAATTTTTAAATAATATGAATTTGACGTATGGGAAACAAAAATGAATAAATGTATCCCTTTTCCCTCTTTGCCTGAAGTAATGATTAAAATGTTTATAAACATACTTCTCTTAGAAGAGAGTCTACACGGAATACTGATTATCCGGTCATGATATTGCATTGCTTTTTTGAGCAGAGAACTGTGCCACTCTTCATTATCATAGCTGATTGAAGTCCCTCGATTTGGAGAAAGATTTATCATTGCGATCCATTAACTGGTTACATGTGTGTTTATTTATTGGGGGCTGGTGAATAAAAAAAAATCTACAAAGTTGTCTTTCTTACATTGATGAAATTACGTCCTAATTGGTGATGGCACCATATACGTACAAATGACAATGCAGTATTAAGAGGAAACGAACGTGAGAAGAAAAGGGAATAAGGTGTAATGCAGTCATTTCTTGCATTTCCTTCTCATCACCTCATTCCTGATTTGGCCCAAATTTAGTTTGAATTCGTTTAGTCATGGCAATGATTTTATTGGTCATATTTAAAGTGCGTTTTAATAATGAATGCAATATGTTATTTTTATTCATACTTTTTTGCTATGCTATTTCTGTTGAGAGAATTTCACTTATGATTTATAATAGTTAAGTTTAGTATAATTTCTCAGGCTAAAATAATCTCTTTCTTAGTTCTGTTCTCATCCAGGCATCCTGCAATCTCTCGGAGTACTGAAGGTTAGCCTCACCTCACTCTTGATATCTTCTAACGTGGGGAATTTAGTCTGAGACCTCTTTGTCCTCAACATCTGTCTGTTTTCTCCAATATAACAAGCTACTTGACCTGCAATGAAGAGTGACTTCTTCACGACATATTACACAATGATAGTAACAGAAAGAGGAAACCAGGCAGGTCAAAAAATTTAATCCTATCATCGGACATAATTTTTCTCTTTTAAATATCCTTTCTTACCAATGAAGACCACTAAGACATTAAACCACAATCCAGAAATATTGTTTGATTCTTCTTTGCAATGTAGCTATTTAACTTGTAATGGGAGCTTAAATATTGGTGCGTCAAAGCAAAAAATAAATTCACTATTTTCATAGAAAAGAGTTCACGCAGCTATGACCGACAGGTTCGAATGACAGAGCAGGTGAGCTCGTTGATTCATTGTTTATGCCAGGAGGCTTGCTGGACTTTTGGAACAGCATCTTACCATTTCCTTCCTCTGTCGTCGATCAAGCTCTGTATCTCGATAGACAAAGAGAAGAGAGAGAGAGAGAGTGAAGACACGAAGCATCTTTATCACCAAATTACGACTAAATCCAAGAGCTAATGAGCATTTGTTATGCTTGAAGCAACAGCTCGTGAGCTTGAAGCAAGGTTTGTTAATATTGTGACAGTGAAATAGCTAAACGTGAATGGAGATAAGATTCATGCATTAAAATTCGTCTTTTTTAGCTCTTGTTCAGATTTCTAAAAAGCTTTGCTATATAAAAATGCAACACATTATCTTATGAAACCAAAATACCTGAGAAATTAAATATTCAAATATTAAGACAGGTCTTAATTAATAGCAAGATATGCTTAGTTCATTCTGAGAATAGGATAGTAGAATGAAGTGATTATATATAGTGCTATAAAACTGTAATTATGTGAGCCCTCCTGATTCCTTATCACGATATTTCCAGGGAAATGGAATGCAAAAAATTTTTTGTTTAAACTGAAGGTGAAAGATATGTCATAAACGGAATTTCTGCCATTTATGTGCTAATTATATACAGATTAATAATAATATTTTTTTTTTAAATCACAGCAGCTGAGAAATTAATG
>NC_089764.1:11244511-11267011 GCF_040412425.1 Macrobrachium rosenbergii
GTCACTCGACGAAATAGATGTATCCATTATTCTGTGTTAAAAAAAAATGTTTGAGTTCCTTTTCTTCATTCTTGCAATCCGAATTATAAATCCCTAAGGTCACCACTTTGACAGAGAGTAATTCACATAGCTGTTTTACTGCCTCTCCTGGAAAAGAAGGAAACATGACAATTAACATAAAAACCATTTTTCATTATTGTTTTTCCTAAAATAGATGACGTCAATGCAGCGCTCCAACTTTAGCAGCCCTTATTTCAAAATTTACATTGTAGTCAGTTTCATTAAAATTTCACACAATGATCCTGGAACTTTTCATTTGTCGTAAAGTTTTATCGATATCTGCAATTATCGAATTTTGGCGGATTTTCCGGGTACGGTAAAAATGAAAATCTAAAAAATATATATTTTGCAAATCATTGACATTTATTATGATTTTTTATGAGTGTGAAGAATATTACGAGGGCCTGTTACAGACAGTACCATGTTAATTTCATTCATGAAGAGCAAATGAACCTCTAATTTACTCTACCACCCCCATCCCCCGTAAAGGGAGAGTTTGTTCAAGATTCCCTGGAGATGTGACGACTGATTGTGGGCTTACTCCCTTTCTCTGTTCTTTGTCCCCTCCAGTGTGGTGACTTAAATACAACCCTTGACACTCGAAAGTGTAGACTTATCTTAGAGCAATTTGCACCTTCACATGTTGTCACCTCTGACAAGCTCCCTCACCTACGTCACGGTTGATAAATTCTTCCCAATCTTCAATAGAGAAGCCCAAATCTGTCATTTCTGGAGAGAATGGAACTGTGCCCCAATCTCCTTGGATGGGCGGATTTCATCTAAAGCATCATTGCTCTCGAAAATTTAAAGTCTTTGCAAGTCACATATAAAGAGAGACTAAAATACTCAGACCTTCAGTTTGAGTAATAACTAACCTGTAAATTTGGACCTCATTGAATATAACTTTTGCCGACATTGAACCTCTAACCGAAGACTCCCGTTTGGGCCAAATAGTATTGAACAGTTTTGCTATTCTTTCCACAATGAGTTGATTTCCGATCTAGAGAGAGGTGCTGTAGTGCAAAACAAATTGCCCACTTGGGAAAGGAAGGGCAGTGAGGTCGTCAAGACTGAATGAGCCATCGTCGTCGAGATGGAGCTCTGTTAGAAAGGAGAACGTTAATGTTTTCATTAGACGGGTTATTGTTTTATAAAAGATGAAACATGTTCTTACTTAATAATGGACATCTTCCTTATACCTGTTCAGTGGAGAAACATCTTGGATACGATTATGGTGACAGAATGTTTTAGAAATAAATCGTTTATCTGTAATATTCAATATCCAATTACAGCACAGCATATTTAGAGCATAACTGTCACGAATACAAATTTCCTTAGGAACAATTACGAGACATCGATGGTTCTATTACTCCATCCGCAGAAAACTTGCAGGGCTCCCGACAGGGAACATTATCTTTACTGTCGCATTTTCTTTATAGAATCTTTTAGAGCGCTTGGGAACTTTCCAAATTTTCTAATCGGGATACCACCAAGTCTCAGTGCAGTTTGTCAATATGTATATATATATTTATATACATACATACATACATATATGTATGTATGTATATTTATCACTGAAAAGGTGAAAATTAAAGACCACGTAATAAGTGCTTTCCTGTATTACTTTCAGGAAAGTTCTTTAATTTTCGCCTCTTCAGTGTTTTTTTTCACTCAGATATTTGTCACGTGCAGTTTTGTGGTTTATTATCGATTTATATATATATATATATATATATATATATATATATATATATATATATATATATATATATATATATATATATATATATATACATAAAACTGTCGGGCAGAAACATGAAGAGTTTATTTCTTAGTCCAAAGAATCACAGCAATGGCATTTGCAAAACCTACCTAAATCGTGCAGGGAGGGAAGCTCTTCCAGACAAACGGAAAGCTGCTGCAGTGCCTCCCATTTTATTATTCTTAAATTGATGGACGTTGTACTTTTAGGCAGTTTTGTTACCCCAGTTCCCGTCAGCTTGCCACTAATTTTTGTCCCAGTTTGTGACCTATCCAAGGATTCTTTTAAGTGAGTAATACCGGAAGACTCATAGAGAAGATGCAAATGGATGTAGATGTCGTTTTCCACAGCAGTTTCTATCGCTGGGATAATATAAGGATGCTCTTGAGGGATGTTCCGTACTTTGAGGAAAAGCATCTTAGGCTTTAATCTGGGCAATAATGAGGGCAGACACTGAAGAGTCTCAGAACTATTGACCTTGAACAAGTCACGAGACAAAAGTTTCACCATTGCATTAATAACTTCCTCAATCATTTCCGTTTGCACTTGGTGTTTGCTTAACAAATCTTCTTCTTGTTGGAGAATCGAGTACATTGTTGGTGTGGCACTTATTTTCTTCACTAAACGCAAAATTTCTTCAATTACCAAGTACAGAAGATCTCTGCGAGTATTGTAGAGTATTCCTGTTATGAAGACCAATAAGCCCTCCAAAGCATTTTCTATACTTTTGTTACAGTATGCTTCAGATCTTCTTCTTTTCTTGACTGGCACATGTGGAAAATCCGTCATATGTAGAGTTGCAGCATGTTCAATTAGATTTCCTTGCGATATAAGCTTTGCAAAGTTTCGTCTCTCTTCTCTATGCATCCTGATTATTACATCACAAATAGCACCAGCAGCTGCAAACTCTTGCTCACTTCGGTGTTTGTAGCAGTAGATTCTAACAAGATTGAGACCTTTACGTGAGTGTTTCACACTGAAATAAGACGACATAATAGTCTCAAAGCTTAAGTTCAGTCTGCAGCATTGTCTTTCAAAGACTTTGGCATCCTCTTCAGACAATTCATATTTCTCCTCAAGATGATATTTCAAAGACATCCGTCTATAAAATCTCTCAAAGTCATCAACCACATTTTCCATGATTCCAACTTTCTTTATCAGTCTGTTTTTCAAATGCTTCTGTATTTCAATGTAAAGTGCAGACACTGTCTTGATTTTTCCTCTGAGATTTGGACATTCAATGTAAAGAAGAGAAAATAAATTAAACCAAAGGGGATTTTTCAGTATGCCACTCATCTCGAAACTCATTGATTTAAAAATCTGAGTTATATCTCTAACCATTTCATCTCTTTTGGCACTGTTATGTATTAAATAGTTTATGATAGACTGAATGTGGGATTCCATATCTTCTTTTCGAAGACCCAAAATGCTAAGATTGATTCTAGTATATTGTGATGTATTCACGTAACTTGTAAGTTCTCTACTGTTCACAGGGCGAGTTGTGACAATAATTTTCTTGCGACTGCATTTCAGTTGTAAAATCTCCTCAAAAAGCTTCTTTGACTCAGGATTTGCTTCATCATATCCATCGCATAAAAAGAGACACCTTGAGCGAAGGATTGAGGATTTGACCACCTCAAAATTCAGGTCAAGCACAGCCCCATGTAAGAGATCTCGAAGATAGTCGTCAAAATTACTATGATCCCTCTTCCGAAACTGCATATATAGCAAGATCTCAAAAGATGAAAGATTTGGCATATCATTTGTCTGCTTATACCATTTCTCTACAATGGAACGGAGAATTGTCGTCTTTCCAGACCCAGCATCACCAGACAAGATGACAACGTCTGGGTCACTACCACATGCAGCTTTCTTGCTAAGCAGCTCTCTTTGGTCAATATTCATAAGTTCATTATCAGAAAAATCGCCGTGGAACTCTTTATCAGTGTCCACCTTTAGGAATACCATGAACTCACAAGGCTCTATAACACCATACTGAACTAACCACTCAAAAGGTAAAATCCTACACAGCAGTTTATATAGGTCTCTTAACTCTCCTTGCGACTTTTCTAAAACATACTCTCGTAAATGGTCTCCAAACTCTCTGATTTCATCCTGGAGCCTCCTTATATCATCAGGATTAGATGGATTATATTTTTCCCGGATCTTGTCTTTTATTTCTGGGATAACCGTCAAAATCTCAGTTTCCAATTTATTTAACTCAACTTTATGTGCTGGATAGAGTTTTTTAGCCTCACCTAGAATCTCCTTCAGCAAATCTCCACACTGACTAAGCTTATAATCAAGTTCATTCTCGGAAATGCTACACTCTTCGTGGCTGACATTGTTTCTTTCATCTTTGATTTTCCTCACCAAATTCCGCATTTGGTCACTGGGGCAGTTATAGCCTTTGTCCCACAGAGTTTGGCAGATCTTATTTAGTAAGGTAATGTCCAAGCATTCTGGAGGTTTTGTTGACAAATTTGATACTTCTTGAGCAGTGAATGGGCTTTTTTTCCCAAGAGGTACATTTTTTTCAGTTAAGATCTCGTGAATTGTTTTTGACTGTCCATGGAGGAAAGCATATTTAAAAATCGAAAACACAACCTTTTTTCCCCAGCATCTTACGAAATAGTAGTATCTGAATTTCAATAGACCCTCGGATGAGATCACATGTGACGTGGATGATGCCATGATGAACTAATAGATGATGTTTAATACTGCTGACACATTTCGTTATTTATCCTTCTTCTCATTTCCTTCACTCTGAATCTCCTCCATAATTGGCTTTAATGATATAAAATTGACTGATCTGAACCTTTTTTTTGTTTGCTTATTTGTTGGTTGTCCAAAATTTCCTTTAAAATTCTTCAATTTCTTGAAAACTGGAGTCTTGTTATAACAGCACACATTATCTGAAAAAAATATATATAATATTAATAACACTCAGAAAATATTTTAGAACAGCTGAAGCATTTTGATAACTTTCCACATCTCCCATGGATATTTATGTTCAGGGAAAATCACTTCAGGTTTGGGCAAAATTCCTTTTTTAATACCTTTTGTCTTTTTTCATTTAAAATACTAAATGTTAAAGTAATTTGTATTTTTCATAGGTACACAAACCATAGCTTTTCAGAAATGGGCGTGTCTGTTTTGTATGGACTAAAAAACACACGACTATCACAGGTAGGCTTGGAGTGTCTACCCTGACCTCTGTCGGCCTACCTCAGCCATTGTAGGGTCCAGCCCAATCTGAACCCTTTGCCCAATATGTAGATCGAGAATGAAGAGGGGTGGTAGAGGTGGGTTAGTACTTTATGAGCATCCATGATTTGTATACCTATGAAAAATACAAATTACTTTAAAATTTAGTATTTGTTCCTACGGGTATACAAACCTCTGCTTTTCACAAATGGAGCCTCACTCCTTAGGCAAGAGGACCATCTACTGACTACTAGGTAGAACTTGTGGACGTACCCCCAGATACCTACAGGCTCCTTGTTTGGCACTCCATACCCTCTAATCTCTGGAATATTACCCTTCTGGGCCAAAGGCCTATCCTGACAACACTCTCTCCCCAAAAGAGAAGCAATGTATCTCCCATCCCTAGAATGAGCTTCACTCCTTCGTTGTTATGGCTCTGTAGGTCAAACAACAACTGTAGGAAGGGCACTGCTCGAGGCCAAAGTTCCAAAGGGCCTGAGATCTAAATGTCTGAGGTAGAAGGACATGAACAAAGATTGCCTCCTCCACACTTCTACCTTCACTCATTGAAGGGCTGAGTGGTTCTTTTGATAGTTGACCATCGGGATTAACCCACAAATCTTGTGGGCCTTCACCTTACCTTGAAGAACATCCCCTTCTGTGAGGAGTCATATTATGCCTGTGTTGCGATGTGCGTATTCACAATCACAAACAACACAACACAACACTCACCCTCTGGATCTTTCGGTTGCTTGAGTATGATAAGGTCCACGGTCGCCAATCACACACACCCACGAAACAAAAAAACTTAAACCTAATCTCTCCACCAACAATCGCAACCAACAAAAAAAAGAAGTGAGGACACATGAACCATTAATGTGGGTCCCAAAAAAACAGACGAACTCCTGTCTTTACCTTTCTAAGCTGGACCAACTGCCCAAGACCTCCCTAAAAAAAAAAAACTCCGACAGACCGACAGACAGAGAGACAGCCAGAAACTAACTCCACAACCGAACCACTCATAACCACCTACAATGACAATTACACTCTCTCTCTCTCTCTCTCTCTCTCTCTCTCTCTCTCTCTCTCTCTCTCTCATTACAAAACGTTGGGAAATGCTAAATAAAAACAAATTTCTGATCCCTCTATATTTCTCCCCCCTTTTAGCATTTCCCAACCAACACCTTTCACACCTCTTTCAAATCGCCTTACGCAACACCCACGGATGCTCCCTAGCAGGTCCTCTAGATCAAGCCGCGGGCACGCAATCATTCTCTCTCAGACTCGCCTTCTTCCAGCAAGATTCAGACTTACATTTTCTCCTCCATTCTCTCAGATTCACGCTATCTTCTTCACTATTACCACTCTCACTCTCATCCACAATCTCATCTATATACCCTCTAACCTTCCGTTCCCAAATACCTCCCCAATTCTTCAACTAACCATCCCATTCGCCATTGACCTTTCCAATTCTGCAACGATTCATTCATGCTTTCAATCACTGTGATATTACTGCTACGCTTCTCTTACTCTACACTTTGGCCACCTCAACCGCTCACTTACCCCTACACGTTCAGTCAACTCAGTTATATCAAACCCGCATATGCTATAATGCCCATTCATACCATCCCATTCATCCGTATTACACGCTTTATCACCATTTCCACTTTGGCACTCACACCCCTATCACACAATGACGATCATTCCGCTCACTTACGCTCTTCCCTCTTCTTACGCTGCCATACTCTATCAAAACAAATTGTCTCATGCACTCGCCAGTCTTTCCAGCAAAGCCTCCTCATGCAACAACCCCTCACGACATGCATCACACGACCGCTTGCATCCTGGAGGATCCACCCATTTGAACCCTTCACACTCAGTTTCCGACCGCTGTCACAGCTACCCTCTTCGCCTACATACACTTGATACATGCCCATTCCACTATTATCTGGCCACACTTCGCTCTCGGTTCTGAACACATTCGATAATGCCCATTCTACCACAGTTACCACATATTACATTCACTGGGTACCCTACAACCATTAGCAACATGACCCACCTGTCCGCACTTCAGTACCAGTTTCCCCTGAGTGAGGATAGCTCAGATCCCTTCCATTCCATACAAGGAAAATGGCACAAGCACAGGGTTGATGTAGGTCATGAACTTTACTAAAATCATGGGGTTTGTGAAGCCTGTTACTGATATGAACAGGTCATGCACCCTATTAAAAATATGGCCCAGTCTCAAACCTCATCAACTGTCATGAACCTGGCTCTTAGTCCACATGAGTTGAGCACTGGTTTGTGACTTGAGGCTGGGTTGAGTCCTGAACTTGTCAAGTGTTCTTGAGCCTGTTCCCTTAGAGCAGTTGTTCAGGTAATGAGCCTAACTAAGACAGAGAGTACTGGCTTGGTCCCTGATCTTGACTAGATCCTCACTTGGGCCTCCCTCACCAGTGTAAATCACATGCTTCCCCTACTACTATAACTCAGGTGAGTCTCAGAGAGGTGTAAAGGCCCTGATTGATTGTCAAACCATGGGCAACCAGAGAGGACAAGAAACCACTAGTTTCCGCCAGAAAAAACCTGATCCGCAGACCAGGATCTGGGCATGAACAGGCTGACGTAACGAGTTGCATGCTTTTCTCTGTGCAACCCCCCAGAAAAGTGTTGATATCAAGGAGAAGCACACCCTCCAAAGTGTTCTTGGATCATGTGCCTGGTTCATGGTCCTGAGTCCAACTCGTTCACGAGCAGGGGTCAGGTAGAGGACCTGCCCCATACCTTGCTTGGGGAGCTCCAGTCTGTCAGCCTGGTGATGAGTAATGGATAAGCAGCCTGAATGGGTCATGTCCCTGCATTAGGCCACTCTGCTGTAAGCCCAGAACTTACTGGGATGTGAGATAGGTCCAGGTCTGTAGTCTAGATGGATTGTACCTAGTGCCGATCCTGCCTGAGAAAGTCTGTTTCTTGTTGGTAACTGTGCTTCCCTGCCCCACCCCAAAAGCAAAGATGTTCAGAAGGAAGAGCATCCAGAGCTGAAAACAGGGTTAGATTTCCCCAACTCTTCCCACCACCCGAGGAAAGAGAGAGGAGTTGAGATGTAGACGGTAATCAATCAGAAGATAGAGATGAAAGGAAAGAGAGCACTGAGATCTGTATGACCTCTTCATGGAACTCTGCTGGCCCTATCCAGCTGAGCTGTCCAGAGGCAAGAGAGAAGTCACTACCAAACTCCCATAAGTAAAGAGGGTCATGACAACGTACCCCATTGTGTCAAGCTCGTGACTCTATCCTCAAAGTGGTAGAATGTCGGCCTTCTCTCACAGTGTAACACAAAAAAGGTGCCCAACAATGCTCCTTGGCATTCAAAGCAACTTGACTTCACAATCTGAGCCTTATATCATTGCCCCTTCCCCTCTTGAGCCATAAAGGGAAGAGATTCAGGGTGAAGCCTCTCGCCATGCAGAACTTCTTGACATTGCCCTCAGGGTTGGTGAACATTGCCTCTCTCTCTTGAGTCATGAATCATAGAGGGTTTCAACGAGGCCACTTGGCATTCAGTCACCAATCGAAGAGGGTTGCAGTTAAGTCTATTGGGGTATGGCTTGGAGAAACTTCGCCCTTGGAGTCACTGAATATTGCCCCTCGCTCAAGAAATGAACCAAAAGAGGGTGGTTATGGAGCCTCTCGGTGTCCAGTTGCCAAGGCAAAGGGGACAAATGAAGCCTTTTGACTTCTGGAATGCCTTGGCATTTGGATTGTTGTGACTCTGCCCTTGGAAACAAAAGCTGGCCCCATCTCTAGTCTTGAATCTGAAAGAGTCAGGAGGAAGGCTCTCAATATCCTGTCTTGAAGTGAAGAGTGACCAAGATGAAACACCTCATCATTCACCAGTTGTTGAATGATGCCCCATCCCCAAGATGCAAAGTGAAGAGGATTGTGAAAAGGTCTCTTGTGTTCTGGCGGGGAGGTGAAGATGGTCATGGTGAAACCTCACTGTCTAGAGCATCACGACTCTGCCTTTGGCTTTGTAGAATATTTCCTGTCTCTCACTCTCACAAGCCACGAAAAGAAAAGGGGCAAGGTGAAGCCACTTGTCACCTGGTCTCAAAGTGACGAGGTTCATGCCGAAGCTCATCATCATTTGGAATGTCATGGTCTCAATTACAGCTGTGTACCTGCAGGAAAAAAACAGGAGGCCCACAACTGAAGGCCTTCCCTTCGGAACTTGCAAGTGACTAAGCCTCATGGGTCTAAAAGGGGAAGAATAGCCTATAAAAAAATCACAGTTGCTGATGAACATTATGAGCTGTTACATTCTCAACGAAAACCAAAATATTTATTGATGCCAACGAAAACTCTAACCAAATTTCTTTAGAATTAACTCATTGACTGATGGATTTTAATATCTATTTTTTATTTTTTCCAACAACTGATCTCTCGATTTGTATTCCCATAACCTGAATATCTTCCCAACGAACACCTTAAGCTTTGGAAGTTTGAATTTCAAGTCAATGGCTTGTAGGTTTGTTCCATATGAACAGTGTTTTTCTTCTACATAATAATAATAATAATAATAATAATAATAATAATAATAATAATAATAATAATAATATTAATAATAATAATAATAATAATGATGATAATAAATGTACCAAATTTAGGAGGAAAGAACAGAAATAGAAATATAATATTGTCTGAGTGTATTCCTCTGTGTCTGAGAGTCCCTTAAGTTTCTTGAACGGTAGCAGAGGTTTAGGGCCAACGGCGTCCTTGGAGGGTGATCCTTTCAACCTCAGTAAGTGAACGCTGCTAATGAAATTCCTGTAGAAGTAATGTTCAGCGACGTATCGTTTTTAACAAGTTGAAAACGATATGCTGAATGGGCACTAAAGTTATGCAAATCTATGGACATATGGTACATACCATGATGTTGGAATAGCGGGTTTGAAGACGAAAAATTATGGTTATTCTAATCTATTTATACGTACATGTTACGTTAAATCCTTTTATATCTTATTACTTTTGCATTCAGAATAATTTGGTTTACTTATTTTTTTCTTACAGTCACTTGACTCGTTCTTTTACGTAGCATAAAAATCATCATTATTCACCAAACCAACGATCCCCACATGCATGATAAGAAGGGTCACTCAAAACAAATGTTATAGCTGGCATTTTTTTTTTTTATCAATCGATAGTAATGTAATCATTTTACCATTTTCACTTTGTTTACTTTTGAAACTTGTATGTTTCTTGGTTTTGAATATTAGGGCAAGTAAAGGCCGAAGCATATGCATTTGTTCTTAATTAAATCTTCACCATTTTTTCTGCCTGTGCTTCATATGGTATGTCCTTAACTTGCAACATATTTTTGCCTTAGTTAAAAGACTGACTGGATGGTTTGGCCATTCCACCCATCTGGGTAAAATGGGCAACCCATCCAGTCAGTCTTTTTACTCAGGCAAAAAATGTTGCAGGTTAAGGACAATAAAATATTAAAATAATAAAAAAAAGAATGAAGTGATTACAAGAGTCAGGAAAAATGAATATTAAAGTAATAAAGCACCGACATCCTTATGATCAGTAACTGACAGGTAAAGAAATTAAAGTTTTGCTTTTGATCAAACTAGACAAAAATCTACTCTCAAGAAGAGAGAGAGAGAGAGAGAGAGAGAGAGAGAGAGAGAGAGAGAGAGAGAGAGAGAGAGAGAGCAGACAAGTACTCAAGTGCCTATATGAATCACATTAATTAGTTTCCTCGAAATTTTGAAAAAATATTTCAGACAAATGAGATCTAATGGTATTGACAGAAAAAAAAAAGAGATGGGAATTTGGGATTATTACACTTCTTTATGAAACACAAAAACGACAAGAACGGTGGCAACGATCTATAAGCGGAAAGCATTTTTGTTTGTAAACTAATAAAAAATTACTTTCACCACACAGCTCATGAAATACACCCTAAAACTTTATTAACAAGGATCTCGACAACATTTGATGCCTTTCAGG
Organism: Macrobrachium rosenbergii; assembly: GCF_040412425.1. Classification (NCBI taxonomy): domain Eukaryota; kingdom Metazoa; phylum Arthropoda; class Malacostraca; order Decapoda; family Palaemonidae; genus Macrobrachium; species Macrobrachium rosenbergii. The sequence continues at coordinate 11,255,556 of NC_089764.1, forward strand.
ATGTGTTACTTTCGAAACTTCCCTGCTTATTCTCAGAATTTTTGTACCCAAGGACATTTACAAAACTTTTTTAATCCTTCCTTTTGTCTAATGCTTACTTTAATGAATACCATAACACTGTCTTTCCCTTATGCAACACGATACTGTCACACAAAGATAAATCATGTTATCGAATAACATCGATATGGCCCTGCATTTCGCGTTATGGGGTGGTAAGAATAACCAACCTTAAAGCTGCCTCGCTTGGAGCGAGAGGCGATGCATTTTGGGCCTGTTACGTCCCCCACCGGGACTAGGCCGTAAAATACCCGAACTAGCAATCCAGTTTACAAGAGGTTGCTTTGTTTGTTTATTTGCTTCTTTTTGGCCGAATAGCATAAATTGTTTCACAACATCTTTGTAATTGTTTTATTTATGCTCACTCTTCTATTTGTTGAAATGGCAGGCTTTACTGTGTTTGTTTAATTTTTTTCAATTGCAGAGCATAAACTTTTTCACAATCTCTTTGATAACATTTTCTTTATGTGCGTTCTTTTATTTGTTTAAATGAAAGGCTTTAATATTACAATCACGATACCATCAGTTACTTTAAAGAGAACATTTTGAATTTCATCTATTCCATTACCTTTTGTAGCCAGTCTTCGTCTACTATATAATGTTTTCCAATGACAAGAACAGAAAAACTGTAACCTGTGCTGATCTTTGCTATTTACAAAACAAAAAAAAAAAAAAAAAAAAATTGTTGTAATATAAATGTTGTCAACAGGTACCTAGGTTGTCGCTTCTTATATTTCCCTTTACAGAATAATATACATATCGCAAGAGTTTTCTCAGCAATTATGGAAGAACGCAAGAGCTGATAGATATTTACGAAAACATTTTTTTTATATACTGATACTAATGACAAATACTTGTCAAAATAACAATATTTTGATTGTCACTGATATAAAATTAGCTCATTTTTAAGCTGTTTTTATAACAAATATTTATTTACAAACACTAAACAACATAATACTACCATTAAGGGTATAACTCATAGTATTTTTATATTTCTTTAGTAGTTTTCTTTCAACCCCGAAAAAAAGGCGAGATTTTAAGCATAACACATACTACTAACCTATCCATTAAGAAATAGTCTACTAAATTTTATCCATTAATATATATATATACAGTAATATAGGAAGAAACTTTTGCCATTTATATATGTATATATGTGTGTGTGTGTGTTTCTGTGTGTATGTGTAATAAGCCCTGCGTTGCTAGTAATATCAATCCATAATTTCGTAGCTGGTTTCAAAATAGAATAAAAATATTCTTGTACATTATCACTTATTAGAAATGAGCACATCATGCTTTCAAGTAAACAAAAGTTTTGCTTAACACTACATAACCATGTGGATTTACAAGCATGCATGCTTTAGCTTAGAATGTCCTGCACATAATGGCCCATGTGAATTATCGGATATTATCACTTATTATCAGTCTTCCTTTGGGCTCGGGAATTTCATCCTTCTGATAGTTAACCTTTTAGGATTAATTGTATTAAAGGCATAAACTCCAACCCGGCTAAAGAGAAAATGAATAATCTTATATAATTCTCAGTGAGAGTTGTACCCTGTGAAAGAGGACTGTAGTACGCGAGATGTTATGTATGTTTTATAAAAAAGGTACATCTGTGTTCACTTAACATTTAGAAAAGTAGGGAACTTTGCACTCTAGCATCTCAAGTATGTCTCTACTGGTTTGGTCCATGCCTCTCTCTCTCTCTCTCTCTCTCTCTCTCTCTCTCTCTCTCTCTCTCTCTCTCTCTCTCTCTCTCTCTGGCGTGTATCCAAGCATATCATATTTCTGGTTAGGAGGTAACCAAATCTTTTTAGTAAGTGACTTTTAAGCTCTGGTAGGGTATCAGCACACTCAAGGCAATGATCTCGCCATTCCGCTTCTTAATTTTGACAGGCCTCTGTTTTTATTCGGGTGAGGATAAAAGAGTTCTAACGACAAAGTTCGAAATGGCACACTCGGCCTCTTTATAGCATACAATTTTACATAGTTTCCTTTCTATAATTATTTTTACGCTCGACAGAAGGAGGAAATATTATGGGTTCGGCTTGAATCACGGTATCGACTTCAGTGTTTCCCTTCACTGGTGTTTATGAATGTTAATTTTCTTCACATAGTTGCTGAGGTTGAAACGAGCTGCTTGTACTGTCATAAGCTTTGGCCGTTAAGGTCTTCACCTAACCTTTCTGCGTAAATGGAATTGGCTTTATTGTGAGTTTCCTTTTCATTTCCAGCCCCACTACCCTGCACCAAAATAATAAAGTCCTGTTACAATGGACACGTCATGAAAAGTAAAAAAAAAAAAAAAAAAAAAAACAAGCCAGTGTTTCTTAAAGAACCTATAGTATGCTGAAATCGTTACGCATATCCTGCAAATCTCACGACACTTACTCGACACATTACTCATCGCAGAATATCCTTCCAAGTTGTACATTTGGCTAAGCACACAGAATGAGAGGCGCTTCGAGTGCCAGTGGCTTTAGTATATCCTATCAAACTTGCAAACAACAGGATAGACACTAACTTTCTGCAAGGAATATTACTAGTATAAAACGTGAAACTAATTTTATCAATACATTCTGTATAATATAAATATATAAAACACACACACATATATGTACATATATATATCGATACACACACACTACATATATATATATATATATATATATATATATATATATATATATATATATATATATATATATATATATATATATATATATATATATATATATATATATATATATATATATATATATATATAAATAGTAAAAATAAATAGAAAATAAATAAAATGCAAGAGATTTCCCAAAGTTCATGTTTCACAGCTTCACAAGCGAGGACTGGAGACCAGTACTGGCAAGTGAGAATTGTTCAAAATTAAACTTTTACAAATCCAATATGAGATCTAGAAATTAGTTATTTAATGTAAATATGTTAACGTTGACTGATATACACGTGAAGTGACAACAAAGCACAATACCATTAGATTACCTTCACGAAAAGCCGCATGAAAGCCAACCCTTCCGCGACAGCAAAGAAAAACTTCCTAATGGAGTACCCGACAACTATTGCTGATTATTCTCCAAGTTTATGTTGGCTGTGCTGAACAAATAAGAGCCTTTGCATGAGTTCCAACCATTCATTCGACCCTAACTAATTTTCTGGGATAGCTGGCATGTATATAACTTATACCGGTTAATTGGTCTTCCCCTCATAATTGAGTCAGTATTTGTTCACGTAAGAATAACAAGTAAAAAAATGCGCCCAAGTCTCTTCGGCGCAATCGAGTTTTCTGTACAGCGTATAATCAAGGCCACCGAAAATGGATCTATCTCTCGGTGGTCTCCGTATAATGGTGTATGAGCCGCGGCCCATGAAACTTTATCCACAACCCTGTGGTGGCCTGTCCTATATAGTTGCCAGACGCACGATTATGGCTAACTTTAACCTTAAATAAAATAAAAGCTAAGGCTAGAGGGCTGCAATTTGGTATGTTTGATGATTGGTAGGTGGATGATCACCATACCAATTTGCAGCCCTCTAGTCTCAGTAGTTTTCAAGATCTGAGGGCGGACAGAAAAAGTGCGGACGGACAAACAAAAGAGGGCGCAATAGTTTTCTTTTACAGAAAACTAAAATTGAGCTTATGTAAAGGTGTCTCATTTCTTGACCACGAGCTATTCCAGAATGCTCATGTTTGGAAATGTAAATTTTGAGGACGAGAGTAATATGTTTTTATAATTATGATGAAAACCCAGTAATATATTACTAAAATTAATCAGAATTCCCTACAGACGTAAAGATTTTTCTAAAGGTAATTTAAGATTTGTAACATAAAGTGATGAAAATATCTAGTAATTTTCTGTACACAGCAGACTTTTTACCATAAAGAAGTAAATTACAATACTATTGCATATGTGAATCAATATTAATACTGGTGTGAAAGCCAATAACTTTTATTTTATGTTATGTGGTTATTACTAAAGTAAATCTAACCTTTAACCAGAACCGTTTGTCGCCCCCAATGATTCATACTATGTATATCTATCTTGTGAGGATGGACAAGTTATAGCTTACAACAGAACACCCGTAAAAAGAGAGAGAGAGAGAGAGAGAGAGAGAGAGAGAGAGAGAGAGAGAGAGAGAGAGAGAGAGAGAGAGATGGCACACTCCTGGTGTGTTCTCATCTTCAAAGCGTATCTGAAAGAGGGATCCAAGAGTGACACCAAGAAATTATTGCTCTTATCTTTGTTCCTTTAGTTCTTTCATTCAGTTAGATTGGCATGCAATTAAACTTTCGCTTCTATCGTCCTTCCGCGTGTCCAGATCAATTCAATATTGTCACGAATTACAAGATGCTACACCTCGTTGCAAAAAAAGAAAAGAAAAGAAAAAAAGTAATTAATACTTTCATTTAGGAAAACTTTTTTCTTCAGCAGAGTAACGAGAGATTTCCTTTGAATATATCTGCCTATAAATGGAAAATTATGCTCTCAAACTTTGGTACTTCCTCTTTTGTTTCTCTTCTGCAAAGGACGAATGGGTGGCAGTTAATCAGCTAAATAACCCTGTACATATGAGTTCCCTTGATTTTCCCTCTATTCGCACCAACGCTTGCTTTTATAGGGACAATTTGGATCAAGGTTCTACTGATATTACGTCACGGCCACACACTTCCTCTCAGAGGGCGAGACGCCAATCATCGGGGCGCCAGCAGCCACCTTTACTTTGTAGAAGTCAGCAACGTCAGAGGGATCTACTGCTGACCTCAAAGTTTTGTTTCCTGTAAGAGCTGGACCTATCAGCTTCCTGGCCACAAGTTCCACTGATTTTTTTTTCCACGTTTATATTGCTTTTTGCCTTGACTCAGGCAATGACACCGGAAACCATTTCATGATATATATATATATATATATATATATATATATATATATATATATATATATATATATATATATATATATATATATATATATATATATATATATATGTGTGTGAGTTTTTCCAACCGCGTGCATATGAATGTATGTGTCTGTATGTATACTGCAAGTAGTATCACACCAACGAGTGAACCCAGCTTCGAATACTGACCAATGATGATAGGCTGCAACTTATTAAAAACCAAGATAACGCTGCAAACATTACGGTTTAACTACGGTGTCACTAATAGTGCTTTATTCAAAGGCTATATCTTAACCGAAGGAAATCTTTTTGTAAAACTTCTAGATTCAAATGAATTCCATGAAGGGACTATCATTTACGTCTGCGCTGAGAATGACAGAAAGCTCTGATCAGTAACTCGAGCTTTCTTAGCCCTTATCATATACCCAACAGTACAAAAATAAAGGGAAATTTAAAAACCAACACGATTGTAATACATTAGTATAGCCGATTCACTTAAGGTAGATTCTTGGGCCTATGAGACGTTTTTTTGGCGGCCTCTGATTGGCTGGTACCGGGAGGTACGCAGCTCGCTCACAGTTTCATTTTAACGTCTGTAGCTCAGAAAACTTGCATTATGTTTATATTTCTTCATTTATCTCATGTTTTACACAAGAAAGGAAAGTTCTGATCATACCGTGGGATTCGGTATTAATTGTACAACTAAATCGTGATTTCCTGAAACCAGTAAGATAAAACATAAAGGAATTACAACGCGTAAAAGTGAAGAGAGAAGCATTTCATTCTTTGTACTGTTTTTACATATTGTCGGATTTTGCGTCATTGATGCGATCAAGATAAAATAAAACTTGTGTTTTCATACAACAAATTCACCCTGAATACGCTGGTACTTTCAGATTTTAGATGCGTGTGATATGTGAAGAGAAAATGAAGAATATGTTGTATTATGTTGCATCCGTTCTTGACTCAGTTTGGCAGTAGAAACTGAGAGACGGTGATCTGCAAACAGCCAGAGCTTTGAGCGCCGTTGATAGTTGTCAATTAGCGATATGAGAAGTTAACAGTTTCGACAATATTTACCGTATTATTATGTCATTACATTTTCTGTACATAAATGCATAGAATTCATATTATAACTGACGAAATTTTTCACTCCAATATCATATATGTCCGTACGTCTGGACATATCTGATAAGAAAAAATGAATAATCATATGGATGCATCTGGATGTGTTGGCTTCAATTAAGTCTAGATGAGAAATTTGCATACGGTAGGCTACATGATAAACAACAGGCTAAATAACTATGAGTTCATTATTATGGTCGCTTGCTTCTCTGGTCAATAACACGAAAAGCTGATGGTTTTTAAATGTTCATTCAATGAACGAAAGTACATATTTTTATTTATTACCATAAAATCCATTGGCGATGTAACGAATATAAAATTCTGTCTTTTTCAGAATTTGTTTTGCTCTTACACCAGAACGTTTATTCCTCTATATACATGTTATATTTGATAATTGTGCAAGCCTGTTATTTATCATGTAGCTTACAGTATGCAAATCACAGCCTAAATTGAAGCCAACAATCCAGATGCATCCAAATGATTATAAATTTTTCTTATCAGATATGTCCAGACGTACGGACGATGATATTGGAGTGGAAAAGGACATTCATGAATTCTATGCCTTTATTTCAGAAAATTAAAACCAACTGTAAATATTGTTGAAACTGTTAACTTCTGAACAAACATTACTCTGGCTGTTTGACTACGGTTTGTCAAACTGAGTCAATGTTGAATGCATAATAAGACATATTCTTTCAAAAGCATCTAAATCTTGATAATGAATGATGCAAAATCCGGCGATGTTTAAAAACAGGTATAATTCAATGAAATGCTTCCTCTTCACTTTTACTCGTTGTAATTCCTTTATGTTTTATCTTACTGATTTCAGGAAATTGATTTATTTGTACAATTAATCAGAAACTATGGTATGACCAAAACTTTCCTATCTTGTGTAAAACGTGAGATAAATGAAGAAATATAAAGATATTTCAAGTTTTCTGAGCTAAAGACATTAAAATGAAACTGTGAGGAGCATTTAAACCAAGTGATTGTAGGCCCAAGAATCTATTAAGCTTTTTTTTTTTATAGTATATCGTATGGTATCTCGATTTTGGCAACGCTCTTCAAACACAGAATAGTCTCACTAATTTGTACCACGTGTCTTTCAAAATTAGTTCTCAGTATTACGTATGTCCGCATGAGGTCAGGTTTTCTGACAGGGCTTGTATTATGTGAATACATTTTCACGAAATGGGTTAGAAAATTGTATTTAGATATATTTTCAGATGACTTATTGACGTTCAATAAGTCATCGCGGGTAAAAGATATAACTTGGTTTCTAAAGAAGAGTCGCTTTATCATAATCCGGTGTCAGGAATTAAACATGAGTTATAAAAAAAACTGCAAAAAAAAATTACTTCGCGTAACAATTTAATCTAAAAATCTTGTTTAGGCAACCCGTCTAAAAACTCCAATTATAATCAAAATTACAGTGACAATCATCTAATAATAAATCCTTATGACACCACTCTTCACACGGAACTATTTGCTTATAAAAGTGCAAAACCAATACGGGAAACGCCATTCAAATTCCCTTGTTAATAAAATGGCTTCTACTAAAATACTATTTCATTAGTAATCCTTATACAAAAGCCTTAGGCCTAAATTCCTTTTTAATATTTTTTTTAAGCTGCAGGCCTCTAAATCTAATTCATACTGAACTGCTCGAGACGAAATGCCATTTAAGCTTTAAGAAACGCTATTGAAGATCCTATGCTTCATGAATTACTTACTAGGTTTTATTTTACCAGACCTTTGTTTTTTATACTAACTATAGGAAATTCAATTTGGCTCTGTCCCTTTGTCATTTCAATATCTAAGGGAAGAAGCACAATCACAAAGTTACTGAATCCACTGTTCTGACCTGGGCATTCAAAACCCTAAGTTTTGCGTCCTTTATAAGCAATTCATATGATCCATATTGTTAAACGAGTTCATAAAAGCTCCGTTGCTTTATTCTGAATAAAATATTCATCATTAAAAGCATTGAATCCGTAGTTTTCATGGCTTTTTCACTTTTCTTATTATCTGACATCAACCAGTGTATGCTAACAGTGTAGCCTAACATTTATATATGTTCTCTATTTTTTCTCTCTCTTGTTCTAATCTACTGACGTCTATGATTTTGAAAGACAAAGGTAATGCTATTTATTTTGAACGTTTCTCTTTGCTGTTAGAGATCTCTGAAAACTATTTTTCACGAGGTTTTAAAATATCAATTTTCTTAAAAATAAAACTTTTTTTAGTGCTGCGCTGAAACGTATTGTCGCGTTTCTGATCTGAAAGCCTGCATCAGTTATTACACTTTCAAACTAAGAATTAATGGATCATTTTTATTGTGGTGCCCATGAATAAATTCAGCAGATACATATGGTTCACACGAAGGAATATCAGAGGAGACATTATATTACAAAATTAGTCTAATAGATGAATAATGTTGCATCAGCTAATATTTAATGCATTCACTGAATAATATCATAGGTTTGACATATATTACACATAATCTGAGACTTTTTCCCAAACAAGAAAAGCGATTGTCCACTGATACAAGAGATTAGTATCTAAATCATTATATTTGTATGACAGCTTGATATTCGGTTACATAACTATTTTGGAAAACTTGATTTTAATATGTAAAGTTTTTTCTTGTTATAAAAAACAAGTAAAAAATGCGCCGAAGTTTCTTCGGCGCAATCCAGTTTCCTGTACAGCCGCTACAGCGTATAATCAAGGCCATCGAAAACAGATCTATCTTTCGGTGGTCTCGGTATAATGCTGTATGAGCCGCGGCGCCCATGAAACTTTAACTACGGCCCGGTGGTGGCCTATTCTATATCGTTGCCAGAAGCACGATTATGGCTAATTTTAACCTTAAATAAAATAAAAACTACTGATGCTAGAGGGCTGCAATTTGGTATATTTGATGATTGGTAGGTGGATGATCAACATACCAATTTGCAGCCCTCTAGCCTCAGTAGTTTTTAGGATCTGAGGGCGGACAGGAAAAGTGCGGACAGAAAAAAGTTTGGACAGAATAAAGTGCGGACGGACAGACAAAGCCGGCACAATAGTTTTCTTTTACAGAAACTAAAATGGCAGAATGGCTTATAACAAATCACTTCTAATTCCGATTCACAGAATTTCTGTTTTTTATATGCATTAAAGATGCATATTTTAATTGAAATTGTTTATATTAATTTAGATACGTCTGAATTTAATTAGGTATGTAATTAGTGATGCAATTCTGCATATGATTTTGATTGTTTTTCAAAAAGTAATTTAGTACGGAAAATTACGGTAGTGATTAATTATCAATTGCATATTTAGCTTGTGTAACTTGGGCTGTGTTGAAATAATTTTTTTATGAAAATCAGAATATGCTTAGTTTCTTTAAATGATTATATTCAGATAAAGCAAGTAAGAATGGAAATCGGTTTTCCTCGATAAAGGAAGCAGAAAATAAAAATTAGAGTACTCAACTTTAATAATGATTAAAATTTGTGTTTTATGAATAATGATAAATGAATATAATATACATATTTCGACTCAATGCAAATTATGCAGAATGATGTTTTAATTAGATATGTAATTAGCGAATTAAAGGTGTGAATCTGCTCCCAGTTGTTTGAAAGTAATTTCTAATAAATGTTTTGTGAAAAACTACATATATATATTTTGTGCTAGTTTCTTTGCCGTAAATCATATTTATTCGAATTAGAGTTTATGGGTTATATACAAATCAAACAATTATGAACGGAAGATGGTTCTCCTCGGAGAAAAAAACGGAGTTACAAATAAAAGCTTTTCAACATAACACTGAACTTCCAATTAACAGACCCTCGAGCACAGAAGCAATTATCAGCCATGGTTGGCCCAATTCTGGTTTTTCTTAAATTTATTAGTAAATGTGTTTAATATTATCGTACATATATTACGAAAAAAAAAAAAATATACTTAATAAGAAATAGGCATTAAAGGGATACTTGTTAAATATTCAAATTTTTCATTACCATAAGGCACAGTAAAAAAATCACCATGAAAAGTTTATTGTCATACAGCAACCAACAATGCTTTCTTGAATGACAACAGACTTTTTCTGGTTTATATAATAAGAATTTCATTTAGAAAAATATCTCGTATAACATGAGGTAAGAACCATAAGTATTACAGCCCCTTCCTTTATTTCATTTTGATTACTCTTCACCATTGCAATTGGAGACAATAAGATATTTTCTATATATTCAAATGAGGGGACAGATTCAGCAAAGGAAAGCAATGCACTATATAAAGCTCCGAACAGAACGTTTTGTGAAAAGGTTATCCCAAATCACCCATTTAAATGTGCAGGAGCTGAGGAGTATTATCCTCACAAGTATTGCCTGTAATTTTCTTACATTGATAATATATGCTGCTCAAGAAATGTCCTCCTCATACACTTCGCAAATGTTTTGGGTACCTGTCTCATTTTGTAAGTGGTAAAGAAAACGTCAAAACCAAACTACAGCACAACAAATCTTAATCGTACTACGTGCAGGAAAATGATCATAACATGATCGTCATTCTGAGCAATATCAGTACACTAAAATCTTATATATTTCATTATGGAAGATTCGATTTAGTATAATTTAGAAACTGGAAGTTCTTAAGTTTACAACAACATTTTTCAGTCACCATAATATCACATTTCGTACTCTGTCTCTAATTCTGGATGAAGACCCCTTCGATTTAGACAATTTATTGAAGTATGGAAATACGAAAATGAACACCAGTAAATATGCAGAGATAAGTAATTAAGACTTAGGCTTCATCTTACTAGATATTAAAGAATCCATCTTAACAAAAGTATATCAAACATAATGGTCTAAGAATATCAAAACTGGTATAAAAATAAACAACCTTTGCATGGTATTAGTTCGACAATGAATATATAGAACTGAATAATGGACAGCAGACGGTTGGGACAGGAATACCTGGAGAAACGTGTCAATCCCTTAGATGTTGTTTGTTTGGTTTTATATATTCACACAAATGTATGAGAGTATTTTCAGCAATATTACTTTATATATTACTTTAATTATTCCTCCAGGATACCAAAATGTCTCCCCCACTGGTTAGAGAGTAAAGATTCCTCTCAGTTAGTTCTATACTTTGTCTACACACGATAATGAAAGATCACAAATGATAACAGTGAATATTAATTTACCAAGTTCACTGAAAGTTCGCAGCTTGCGTTATCAATTATTTTATGGTCTTGTCTGGATCGTTTATGCTGAAAATCTGGACATGATGCAATAAATTTTAGGATCCTCAGGGGAAAAAAAAATCCATAAAAATTTAAGAAAAACAAGAATTAGGCCAACTAT
>NC_089764.1:11272011-11274511 GCF_040412425.1 Macrobrachium rosenbergii
AAGCAAATATTTCGAGACAAAATATACATACTGAAATATATATCTATCCATATATATATATATATATATATATATATTATAGGGCGTATATATATATATATATATATATATATGATTGCGATATATATATATTCTTATATGTGGTGTGTGTGCATATTATATATAAATATATATATATATATATACTATGTATATATACATACATACAGGCCACACATACACACAACACACACACACACATATACATACATATATATATATGGTTATACACACAGGGCATCGATATATATATATATATATATATATATATATCTTATATATATATATATATATATATATATATAACTTTAATTATTGCTGTTTATGGTAACTTAATTGTTTATTTGCATTGATAAGATTGTTGACTGGCATTCGGGAAATCTGTCTCGAAAGTCCAAGCTAACATTGGCCTGTCTCTCTCTCTCTCTCTCTCCAGATTACTCTTCTCTCTCGAAGGAAAGATCTTTCTCTCTCTCTCTCTCTCTCTCTCAAACGGCACATTCTTTTTTAGTCTCTTAATAAAGACCGTATTCCTGGTGCAGGAATTCAGAAAAACAAGCAACCCTCAGTAGTAGAATCAGCGGTACGAAAAATGTGCTTCAAAAACCGAGCAGATTTTACAAGGAAGGTAATTACCATTAGGAGAAAGGACCTACCATGAGCCATAACGTTCGCGAAAAAGGCATTTCTTTCCGCTGCTACTTACGGTAATGAGGGATTTGTAAGAGGGAGAATTCATTAAAGCTGATCTAATGAATGGGGCACGTCTGAGGAGGGTGCCATATGGCGAGTGGCATCCGTCAGCCTAAAACAGACATACGCAAGAGACAGGAGACCGAGATGAAGGAAAAGGAAAGTCTCGCTCCTTCTGTTTATCCTGTTGGATGATAGGTAGACACTAGATAGGCTGGGAAGAGAGAGAGAGAGAGAAGAGAGAGAGAGAGTTTACAAAGAAAGAGATAGATGACCAGATTGATTATAGAGAAACTCCCTCCTTTTATCTCTCCTTTCATCTCCATCTTGATATCTAGTAGAACTGCCATAATATATAGGTTAAATATTTATAGAGGTTTTACAAAGAGATTAGAGATCAGGGGTTCAGAAAACAGACATATATATATAATATATATATATATATATATATATATATATATATATATATATATATATACAACAAAATAATTCTCTTTTTGTAAACAAAAATAACACACACAAGTTGAACATATACAAATAAATATATATATATATATATATATATATATATATATATATATATATATATATAATGTGTGTTGTGTGTGTGTGTGTGTGTGTGTGTCATTCTTGAACATTTATGTACAGGGTAAATATATATGTGTGTGCGTGTTTGTGTGTGGATGTAACTTAAGAAGATTTGTATGCCTATTTATTTATCACCTGTTGATCTTCATTCTTAAATATAAAAATAATTTTCAGAAATTACTCCAACTATACATGAAGACCTTTCTCTTCTTTATTTAGAAATGGCGTTAAAACACAATTGGTTCAAAATCATCATTTATTAAATTAATGGAAAACATCATACCTTTTTCACTGTGAACTCTGGCGTTAAAAGTAGTGAACTATAAGTCCTTCAGCCTACCAGACTGATTCCAGGCTTGTTGATGCACCTCTTATGAAAATGTTTCATCATCAGTGCAATCCTAATGCAGCTTAATGTTCAGCACTTTATCTTTACCGAACTTTTTAACAGAACAGAAATTTCTCTCCACCATCGACTGAAATCGAACAATAATTGCTAATTTTCCTTGGTTATTTTTGTTTCAGATTTACTTTATTTTTTTTTTTTTGCAAATTTATTTTACCCCCGCAATCAGGGATTTTCGTAGTGTTTATGACTGAGCACAAATTGCCTTAACAGTCTTGTTGTTTTGAACACCTAAATCGTATCACTTATTCACTGGAGAAAGAATGTTTCCCTCTTTTAAATGTATTTTCATCACACCATTTATAACCAACGCTTCAAATGATTTCGAAAGCCAAATATCTTCGGCCTTGGTATGAATTTCAGAGGCATTCATAAGTTCCTTAAATAGACCAGAGAAAGGTTTTTATAATATATCAGATATTTGGTTTCATTAAATGAATGTGCTTGTATTTAAGGAATAGTTGTTCGGTCATTAGTATTTTGTACATCATACACATTCATTTTCATAAAAAAAAAGTTTTATCTTAAGAATGTAAGAACCGTATATTTTTCGTATTTCTCAAACTTTTTCCACCCTGCACTCTGCACTAGAATTTTGTGTATATGTGAATTTTGCATCCATAGGAAATTTTATTACTGGTATGAAACGTCAGGTAATTCAATACACTAACAAAAACAACACATATACACACACACACACACACACACACACACACACATACATATATATATATATATATATATATATATATATATATATATATATATATATAT
>NC_089764.1:11284511-11287011 GCF_040412425.1 Macrobrachium rosenbergii
GGGAACTATTTGACCCTTAGCGTGCTCAGATACGTCAGAACTTGAAACCGCCAGTGATAATGTTAATTTTTTTCTTAACACTAGAGATGTATTGGATAACAGGAGATCGTTGGGCTGTCTTAAGTCTTGTATTGTTCCAATTTTTTTCGGTATAGTTAACAACCAATGAAGGAGATCATTGTGATAGCTTCTCGCTATAATGTGTCTTAAGGTCCCGTTAAGGTAATAAGTTCTACTCTTACCTTGCCAGCCCTGGGAGAGCTGTTAATCACTGTAAGGTATACTTCTTATCTCTACTCTACCGTGCAATGACACTGTAGAGTCTTCATTACTGTTTTTAGCGAAAAAACTCTAAAAAGTGATGGACAACTGATAATAAAAACTGTGGGAAATCTGGCATAAAACGTCTACATTTTTACCCAACAGCGGAAAATTCAGAGTGTGCGATAGTTTCAAGATGACAGTTTAAAAATTATTTTAAACAAGCATTTTGTTATTCCTTTAAAAACTTTCGCTCCAAAAATTTACATAGGTTCAAAGTAATTTTTTTTTTTTACTAAAAGAATCAAAAGCCAGCCATAGGAAAGGTAGTTTTTCATTCCAGTAACAAACGTTAAAAATATCCGTGAATGGATCGTTTTGCAGCTTTATGTAGTCCTTCCATCGGAAAGTTTTTGTTCAGAAATCTGGAAAAATTTCTAACGTACCCCTATTCATCTGCAACGAGCGAGGAGTCATTCAAGATTTGTAAAATTTTGTAGACGGTAAAATAGTCTGAAATTCAGATTTAAAACAAGTTATTTTGTAATCAGAATTAAATGAAAGAAATTTGCTGAAGTTTTGTGATGAAACGTTTTAATTTCTAGGTTGAAACTTATTTTTTGTAAGATTTTCTGTTTTTTCTTATTTATAAAGTATGCTTTCATTTTCGTGAAAATCATGCTGGAAGCCAAATCTACTAATAACCAAATGTTAAAAAATATAAGAAAATAAACTCCGTGTTCTTGCATTTTTTATAAACGTATATTGATAAAGGAACCTTATCCAGTAAATAGAATAACTGAACATACCAGTTGCTTTCCGATTGCTTTCTGATGTGCCTTGAACAGCGCTTTCATCCTGGCACGATCAAATTCATATGAGATGCCATTCTTTATAAAATTTATGCAGAAAATATTATCTGTTCCCTCTTGTGTAGTCATATCCATCCGTGAGTGCGGACGACATCGCCTGAATTGCTGGTTAATTGGTATAAGATTTTGACTGAAGGTTGGAAGCATCAGAATTTAAGTTGCTTTAACTCTGATAGGCTATGTTTATTACCAATTGCGCAATTAAAAAGCAGTGAGTCTATGCTCATTCTTATTTGTTTTCTTCCTTAAAGAATAGACACAATGTAATTTTCAATGTAATAATAAAAAAAGAGCGGCGCTTATAAAAATACTAGCGTGACTTATCTCAATAGTCTAGAAACGGAAAAATGCTTAGAGCTGAACATGCGGGTTTTAAAACAGATCGCTATATACAGATAAAATATTTTTGTGATAGTATATTGTGCGCTATTGTGGAAGTGAAAAATCCCCTTCTGATAGCTTTTATTGACCTGTAGCAGATCTTGAGTCACTACGGGATTACCGTTTGATGCGCATCTCATAGATAAATTTACTTTTCAGACGATGCGGAAAACAATAAAATGTTTGTTTTTTCTCTTTCTGAAGGGTCATCTGCTAAAGATATTTTACTGTGTAAGATTAGACTTTTTTTTATATAGATCAGAACCAGATTATTGCTTTTTTTAATTGTACAGCGAAATATGTCACCAGAATTTAGTAAAAGGAGAATACTAGTCTTAATACATGAGACATGCTTTAAAGTTGTATTGCAACTAATAATAATAGTCAACAGGTAATGAATGAAGCTAGCAGGAAAAGAAGTGAACATGCTAGTAACAAAACGCATTAGAAGGCAGTGACACACATAAAAGAAAAACAGGTCGAAAATTCACCAAGGCTAATCTCACTGAAATGAAACTATTATTAACTTTAGCTTTGAAGTTTTACCGTCATTTGGTTACAATTAAAATTACCCTTCTCAAAAATCATCTCAGTAATAATAACACGACCACAGAAGAATGACTTTACAGTTACATTTAAATTTAAATTTTATGAAAGAAAAACAGTGCCTCAAAGGGGGCTGTGCTTATAGACTGCATATCATAAATTCACAGACATAAGCTTGCGTGCATGAGGAATGACCACCTAAAAACCCCATGAGCCCGCATGTGTTTGTTTAGCTTTGGGTTCATACTTCTCGCCCCCGTATAGTACATAACTCTCGCATTTTCTGTGCATTTTTATAAGTGGAAACTGGACAGAAACTGCATTATTTTCGTAAAGAAAGTCCTTTACAATCTGGGAGTAGTTAGTCATGTGCAGTGTGACAGGCTGAATAATTTGCTGGTTTTCAGTCTTCTTAATATGTTTTATTGTACGTTCACAAA
>NC_089764.1:11292011-11295048 GCF_040412425.1 Macrobrachium rosenbergii
CTATAACCTGATTCTAACAAGGTTGAAGTGGGACAATGTTGAGTCTAACCTCTGACACTCAGTATGCTGCTTCTATAAGATTTTTTGCGACACTTAAACAGCTCAAATTATTAATTAGTAAAACAGCTCGTAGGCGTTCACTTATTTCAATTATTGACCGAACAGACATAAAACCATGAGTTTATGTTACGATACTCCTACATTCCATATGTAATCTGATTTCTCTAATTAAGAATTTGACCTGAGCTAGGTTTTTCCTGACTATCTTTTTTTTTATTTTGTTAATTATAAATAAACTCTTAAAAATACGTATTAAAAACACTTTATTTCCCATAGAATGCAAAGAAAATTATACAAGAAACAAAAATGTATACTTCAGTTCTAAAGTTTACTTCCGTCACTGAATTTTACTTATATCAAGGGTATTGCTCCATGAAAGGAAACAACGAGATGTGTTTTGAACGCTTAGTGGAATAGAAATTTTATCAAATTAGAATAAAGCAACCGGCTGAACTTATCTACCAATAGCTCATTTAATCTTTCTGAATATTTTTGCAATGAGATCATTGGCAAAATCACGATTGATATTGATTTGTATATAAACAGAACGGAATAATAATAATAATAATAATAATAATAATAATAATAATAATAATAATAATAATAATAATAATAATAATAATAATAATACATATACATATAACGAGGCGGCGAGTAAGAGGTAGGTTCAAGGTATTCTGATTTATTGACACAAAATCTCTGACAGGTCAAGAGCTCTTGCGAGCGGAAAAGTAGGAATTTGACATTGGGGAAAAAAGAGGGACATTTATATACAGTCAGCTGTGTTTTCTCTCACCTGAAGAATGGTTAACAGTTTCTATACAAATTAGGAAGAGGTTTCAAAACATATGGTCAGAAAGCTTGCAATGTTTACATACATTAGTAACTACAGTTCTGACAAGGACATAAAGTATCTTCTGAAAGATGCATAAAAGATCGTGCGAATCGGGAGCGCTGAATCTGTTTCTGGAGTCTCGGTGCGTCATGTACAGTAGGTTTTGTTTTAAACAAGTTTGACGAGGGTCGGCGACAGCTCGGGACCTCACAGGCTAATCTAAAATGGCAAGATTATCTACAAATATCTGTTATTATACTTTAAATTTGAACTGTGAGTAAAAGTCAGGGTAAAGGGAATAAACACAGAAAGGAGACTACGTAGATTCAAAATAAGGACCCATAACTTTGCATAATGTTTGAGGTTCTTCTTTATCACGTGACATATAAGACTCACCTTCTTTTATACTTATGTTGTATATCTATCCACGAAACAGTGAAATTTTCACCTTCTGAATATGCTGTCTTCAATTATATACAATTACCTGAAGTTATTGAAAGGGGACATTGTAATTAGGGAGATACTTTGATCGTGGAGAAACTTGTCAGAAGTAAATACAAGTCCCAATTCCCAGGAGTTTGCGCTATTACCAATTAGCTCTCGAATTATTCTGGAACTTCTTATTTATAGGTCTTTTCAAAGCTTCAGGTGTCTTGAATATCAAACCATTCCCTCCCACACACACACACACACACACACACACACACACACACACTCGCACGCAAACACAGGGTACATAACACTTTTTATTATGTTTTCCTTTTTAACATGTCTAAAAGAAATGCAATATCCTCTTTGCACTCACTAAACTTATTCAACTGTTTTACATAGCGTTCGTTATTTTCGTTTCATTTCAGAAGGATGTCGCAGATATCCCCTTTTTTATGTGAACACTATAAAAGAAAATTGAATAATTTAGCTCGATAGCTATATCCACACATCACAGACTCTGTAAAAAATCAAATTTCAATCTAGGATATTCACAGGTCAAACATCAGCTTCAAAATAACAGCTCAGTTACACCGTGATGGTAAAATAAAAGGTATAACAACAAACATGTCTCTACAAGCACAGTCCCTCTTTTCTCCCCAAGAAATTAAGTTCTTTCTCACCTGTCCACCAGGAATGTGCAAACGATTCTATAACCAACAGAACGTTGGATGAGTTTCGTGTACCGCGGACAGTATATGCTAACTTACCATATAATTCAGTTATCATTTATTGTTAAAAAGTAGTAAATAGTAGTTCTTCCTTTTCCGCGTTAATTTTTGAATAACTTCCGAAAATTTAGAAGACAGAGTTTCCAAATTGGCCTTACAAATGGAAAGCACGATGAGGGAAACGAACGTTCCAAAGTTCCACATACGTGCAAGCTACAACAGTTGACGTTCTCCTTTCATATTTCCAATATAACCTATTTTGAATCGTAGTGAAATTTGTTTATGGTATTTCCAGCAATCCATTAACAAATATTTTTGTTTAAATCTAAGTTTTAATATCCATAAAAAATCATATGACTAGGGTTATCAGAATTGCTGAAGTAGTTAGAAAGGTTTTTCTTGTTTTAAGATATTTTTATTATTTTTGCTCTAAATAACAGTCCCTTGATTTCTGATGATTCATGAGCCTCACGTCAGTTGACATTAATTCCGTTCTAAAATGATATCTCACCTCCTTCCTGTATTATAGATAGTGTGAATAGTGTAATTATTCCATAAGTGTGGAGAATATTAAGTCCTTAAAAAAAATTAAGGATGACGGTCAATCGTTTTTATCATGTTTCATAGGTTCTTCGGTTCCGTTAGCAAAAATCACTAAACAAAAGACCACTATGTGCATGATAATTCCCAATGGGAAAATTTTGCCTTCTGAATATTTTGGTTCAGTATTTAAGTTCACTAAAAGATTCATATTGCGATTTTACAGTAACGAAGTGTTATCAATAACTCAAATTAACCAAGATTAGAGACTAGGGTTGCTAACCTTAGAAAACATTGCAAGACCCACGGTTATTGATTTTAATTCTTCTTTAAAGGAACGACTAAACATTGAGCCTTACTTTACCAAGTACCGTGCGAACTACGCAAGTGTTGATGCACTGTCTGGTAACTACATACAACAGTATACTATCTTGACACATTT
>NC_089764.1:11295548-11305548 GCF_040412425.1 Macrobrachium rosenbergii
ATTACTGCAAATATTCCAGTTTTGTTCACTACGCAATCTTTAACGGAACAAATAAATATAGAAGTAGATACAATCATGAAGATACAATTCTTATTTTAATAATAAAAGTACAATAACTTTCAGAAAACAATTAACAGAGGTTAATACCTCCTTCGAGTTTTGTTTCGCTGGCAAATCTAACCTTTTCAGTGAAGAACGTGTACAATCAAAACGTGTAAATAATCAAGAAAACTTCCGTGAATCGTTTTTAAATGTCAGATCATTTATATTGTCAACGAATGCATGAAATGTCATTTCAGATAATAGGAGAGCAAGCATTTCACTTTTAATAAAAGTCCTATATTTATTGCCCAGGTTTTTTTTTTATTTAAGATTATTTTCATCTTTTTCATATTATATTTGTTTTGATTGTGCGTGTACTACTGTGATGATTTGTACATTTATTTACTTTCAATAACTGCTAATATATTTTTTTATAAACATAACGTGTTTTTGTAAAAAAATAGATATATATAAATAATTTACCTATATCTGTCTTTCATCATTAGGAACGAAATTTTATAACAATTAATGGTCGACTGATCTTTGGAATACAGAAACATTCTTGATTTTTTCCTCTTAATTCGGATTTTTTTTATGGGTTCAGAATTGAATAGGAGAATGATGGCTGAACGCGTTATGGAAATAACAAGAAAAAAAATTTCTCTATGATATGGGAAAAAAAAGCTGAGGTCTTTTAATTATGTTCCTGGAATGTTTCTCAATCTCCAGCCCTCCCTCAAACTGAATTTCATATAACTTATTAAGCAACTATTAAGCAGTTTGTTATAATATGAGAAGTTCCCCTGAGTCTTTCAATCCCTTCGACGGGAGGGTATTCAGTAATTGCAGAGGAGGAAACTATTCACCTCTTATTTATTAGGACGATGAATGGACTTGCATCTATGTTGTGGGGAGATAATTCTTCCCTCCAGGATTTCCAGGTATGTCGAAGGACAGTGATGGTTGCATCAAATCACAGTTGGTGTTGCTTTAATCCCAGCGGAAATAATCAGTCTCCTTTCGCATGGAAAATGCAACGAAGAAAAAAATGGAAAATGAAAAAAAGTGTTAGTCTTATTAAATTTCCTGAAATATTCATACAGCAAGAGACCGTCATTAATAATTTTTCTTCAGAAAATATCAAACCCCAAGAATAGAGTGGAAAACTTTCTTGGACAAAAAAAAAAGGGTGAAGTTTCGCAAAATGAACGGCCATTTTGCTTAGATTTAAAGGCAAGAAAATCACTGAGAAATCTTCCGAATGAATAATAATGAAAGGTAACTCGAGAAAAAAGTTTCAAGGATGAGTTACAGTATCGCGAGTAATAATGTCAGAACACAAGCAATGACTAGTTTCACCACTTTTCAGTTACTCCTGAGTAAATAAGAATAGAGAGTCTATTAAGAAGGGTTGGAAAAGGAAGTTAATTTGAGAAAGTCTACATAAGACCACTTTGGAAAGATACACGCATGAAAGGGTTTAGCATAACTTTTTAATGCTTAGGGAAGGTGGTTCTGGATGTAAGGGAGGCAATTAGGAGGCAACATAATTCAAAGGTGCTAAGGATTGGTGCGGTTAAAAGTAAAATGTTGCGGAATGTAGGTGAAAGTGTAATTAGGTGGCTGCCCATGGCATAAATGACGTGTCTTGAGTAGAGAAATATTAAAAAAACGGCGAATGGAATAAATATTCCGTTATACAGAATAATTTTATTCCATTAAATATAAGAATAATCCAGTAGAATATAAGAACTGTCACCTGTAATACTTGATTTTAAGGAATCATAAGCATTATGATATGCTGTAATCATAAATGTAATATAAAGTAACGTAATTAAAATACTCTTGCTTGTACAATGTTCTTTAGCGAATTTTATTCTAAATCCATTAAATATATTAGATTAACGTAGGCACAAAAATTTCAAATGATTAGGAGGAAAATATAATTACTGTGATTAAAAGTGTTTTTAAGAGAGAGAGAGAGAGTGTGTGTGTGTGTGTGTTAAAAAAACTATACAAGAAACAGGAGGGGAAGTTTATGTACTTTCTCCAGGATTTTCCTTTTCCCACAGAGATGCGAAATGTCATAAGATTGGTGATCCTCCGAGAATTAAAAAAAAAAAAAAAAAAAACATCTTTGAACCTCCGAAGACAAACATGAAATTAACTTTTTCTTTTTGAAAAAGCTTGATGGTGCGTGAGTGCTTGTAATCGAAAATAGTTACTCTACTATCTTTCCCCGCATTTTTTTGCCATTTTTCTTGTTCCCTTTTAAAATGAAATTTGCTGTCTTGTTCTATCCCTTTTGTGTTCTTTCTAACTTCTTTCCGCTTCTTGCAGTTTTCGTCAGCCTTGCAAATGCAAGATATTCTATAATGATTCAATTACTTCAAACTGCATATTTTCCACCACTTTGTTGCGGACACTTAACTGATATTAGTTATTTGAAATCTTGACATTGTTGATGTAATCCAACCTAGCCTATTTTTACGGGTTTGTTGCGAAGTTATATTTAATCTATTATCTAAACGAAATTATTTTCTTAAGTAAGAATTGTTATGAACACTATTGTAGCGAATTTTCCAGCAATATTTAGCATTACCATGTACTGTATCCTGTCCTTTATTGTAATCTTTCTAGATCAAGAAACACAGCTAATCTCTCTCTCTCTCTCTTTCTCTCTCTCACACACACACACACGCATACATTCACACAACGACATTCTGCCCTCTTTTGAACTTACTTGACCTTTGGGTAAATATCATATATTTTGAATAGACTTACCTTAACTATTCAAACTGGAGAGATCTCCAGAATCTAGAATTAAATCTGTTTCATCGATTCTATTTTATTCGCCCAGAAATGTCTGAACTCTGGGGCAATGGCACATTTCCAACGCTGTAACTGACTCGGTCTTAACAGTATGTACATGAATTACGAGAAATAGTAGACATTGTTTCAGTCTTGGGTAGTTTTTCTTGACAGTCTATTCGAGATAGGGAATTTTGCCTTCAACGTTTACATAAAGGGTAAAATAAGTCTTGTTAAAATTAAACCAACAATGCTGATTCAGACAGGCAATTTCAGAACTACCATAACATTGTACGCAATAATAAAAAATCGCATATAAAGGATTTTTAAAAATTACTATTTGACACCATAAAGAAATAATAAAAGATGAGTGACGTGGATTTTCAGCATTACAATAGACTTTAGCAATCAAAAATTCAGTCATAACGCCTTTACGCTGGCAACAGAATAAAAATAAATAAATAAACACTGCAAATGCTACATAGTTTATACCAAGAACAAATTTCCCAATGCCCCACGAAAAAAAAAATTACTTCAAATTATAATGGAAATTTCACAAGAAAATTAAAACGACTAACGCTTCATTAAATAAAAAGGAATAAATTAGTAATGGAAGGACTTTTCATGGCATAATGTGGCCATTGACTTCGGACAACAGATTTAATTTTTGAACAGGTAACTTTTTCAGATTTTTAAACCAAAACAATTTAGCACTCTAAGGAAAGGGGCCATGATAGAGGATGCCTCGTAATTCTTCATATGTTTAGTTCACCCACCGATTTTCTTTCTGCTATTTTTTGTATTATCAATTAACGATTAACTTTACTTTATCGCATATTACCAGCTGATTTAAAGAACCTGTTATGCAAATTACCTGAGTGCAAAATGATAAACAGCCATATTGAAGATTCCTTTAGACAAATCTTAGGTAAACTTTTGGGTACTGCGAAAACTTTGAAGGATGAGTAATTAATGATGGTATGAAAAATGTTTACAGGAGTCTTCTTTAAAATTGGCCTTTTTCTCCTAAGAGTATTAACTTATCAACTTATAATGAGAGAACATTTTAGTTTTAAAAAAGAAAAATCACATTACCGTTTCCTAGTAGCAGTTGTTAATAACCACGAGGACGATCGCATGTTTAAAATACTTCTCTAAATTTTTTGAGACTAGTCTTAAACCCAGGTCATTTTCAAAGCACAAAAAAGGGATGGGATGCTATATATCAGAGGTAAAAATGGTTGGAAATTATATTTTAGAAATAAAAAGTTTGTTCTTTACAAAAACTAGGTTTACTTATTTCTTAAAGTCAGATTTGGTCAGATATTCCTAATAATGCTAATAAGAAATAGAGTGATAGTTTCTTATGGTGACAGGTTTTGTATTTCCTTTTCACGGAAGTTAGACATCAACATACACCAATATCAATATATTTATTTACTCTTCCCGTCCTTCAATTATGTTCTGCGTAACTTGTTAGAATATTTGCCGGGTTATTTGAGGCTACTTTACAAGTTTTAGATCTGAAATCTTGTTTTTTAAGGGTGGTGTAAAGTATATTTATTTTTATTTATTTATTTGGATAGTTACTTAGTAACTGTATATTTATTTTCTTATTTATTTATTTATTTATCTATTTATTTTCTACAAAGATGTTCGCAGATTGTTATTCATTGGCATGTTACCTAATACTTCATTGTATACTTATTCTGTTTTTTTTTTGTTTTTTTTGCTTACTGCCATCACATTATGTACAGTAAAACATTACTATACTTGTTAGTGTACTGAAGATTATTCCAGAACATTATGCAGTCAGTATGAATAATAATCGTAATATAAACCGTAAAATATCAATAAGAAGTCCCTAAACAGTTCACCTGAAAACTAACAACCCTGTGAAAGGTTACAGAACTTCTGACATAAACTATACTGCCGGATGCAAGTAATTGCTAATGATTCTGGTACGAGAATCTCTCAAAATTCCTGTGTATATATAAGCAATAAACACTTCAGTTGCTTGCTTCGCTGTAGACTAACAAACCTGTGCAAAATTTGTCAAAAATTTTATTTCAGCAAACTAATTTTCTTCTGCGCTTCTAAGGCGTGAAATAGAAATATTCATAAATAAATCCAGAAATAAAATAGAAGAATGTGCGCTTCGTCTATCAAATAAGTCATATTACTGCTATTGGTATTTTTTAGTCAGCATTGTTAAAGCAGACAGCAAATGTACGTGTTAGATTACTATTATTCATATATCAATAAAACTGTCTGAACATCGACATTATATACGCATCAAATTTTACACGGACTGAATCAGTAGTAATGGATAAATATATATATATATATATATATATATATATATATATATATATATATAAAGAGGAATATATATATATATATATATATATATATATATATATATATATATATATATATATATATATATATATATATATATATATACATATATATATATATATATATATATATATATATATATATATATATATATATATATATATATATATATATATATATATATATTCTAAATGCTTTTTGTAAAAAAGGAGGAAATCATAAATGTTTATTTGTTGAAAATACAATGTTTACATTGAGACACTGCATCAAAATTTGATGGCATGTTCATATCATGGTTTAAAGATGCTAGAAATTATTGTCCTAATGGAATTGACCCAGAAAAAAATATTGAGACGAGAGAAGAAAAACAAAAACGTTTGAAATCAGATTTAATAAATATATTGAATGGTATGATATGACTGCATGCATTTATCAGTTTGCAAAACGTTTTCATTATAAATAAAATATTTAAGCAAAGACCTGCGCTTGGTTCACGGAAGGGTCGGGTCGGATTTCTTGTTGCCTTCTCAATACCTTTCTCGGATGCTTATTATCCATTGCCAAACAGCTTCCGGGATTTCTTCGTTTTCAGAAAATCTAGCCTGGATTATGGGAATGATTTGCTTATAATGAACTTACGTACACACACATGCATGCGTACATACACAATATACATACATACATACATATATATATAAATATATATATATATATATATATATATATATATATATATATATATATATATATATATATATATATATATATATATATATATATATATATATATATATATATATATATATATATATATATATATATGAATGATGCATATTAAATATATAATCAAAATATAGGTTCACACTAAATGAAGGACCAGATGTAAATGTATAATTAGAAGAGTTTAAGAGTTTATTTTTAAACTTGGTGCAAGGAGACTGACTGTGTTCAACAAATTTTGTTTGTGAATTCTTTCATTTATAATTTAAGTAACTGCTCTGCCTGTACAGTTATCAGATTTATGAAATTCACAGCACCGGTAATAAGAATCGTTTGTTTTTATCCTTCATCATCAAATATCCACGTAGGTTGAGTTTATCTTTTCCCTTTTGTGAAAAAATCGTTTCACAAGCTTTTTCCATTTGTATGGGAGGTTTAGAAACAAAATCAATTTTAAAATTATATTCGAGGTTTAGACTTTTCTCAAAAGCAAACTAAAGAAAAATTGCACAGACAGGGCTATATATACAGTGTCTGAAGAAGGAGGAGTTAAGAATTACAACGCTAAGCTACATGAAGAAAATCCGTGATTGGCATTAAATGTATTATTATGGTTAAAGGGAGTTTAAATAAAAGTAAGGGTGGGCTATACATGAGTATGCAAAAAAATAGGCGATTTGATCTTTTACTTTTGGAACTCAAACGTGTTGTTAACATACCATTAATTAATACTTGTTGTCTTTTAACAATTACCATCTTAGCTAAGCAAAGGTTCGACACACACACAAACAAACCAACACAAACATAAGCATATATGTATGTCGGGATTTTGGGCTTGTCGGTATCTTGGCCTGTCGGGACTCTGGCTGTCGGGCTTGTGTCTATCGGGATTATGGCAGTCGGGATTGTGACCTATATATATATATATATATATATATATATATATATATATATATTATATATATATATATATATATATATATATATATATATATATATATATATATATATATATATATATATATATATATATATATATACTTATATATCATTATCTCTAAGTCACTTACATGTCTTATACTACCTGGTGTACATTTGTTTTTTGCCTGGCATAGCTACAATGTGCTATTTTATGTAAAATTTCATAATAAAAGGGTACCTGTGTTTAATAAACATGTCACCAGTACCTGACAAGGTTGGTGCTATGGTTGGGAATAATAACTTTTTATATATATGCCTAATGAATTTCGTGTGGATAAGCTTCGAGGGTGTTTTTTCGTTAAAAAGTAAGTGTCAGGATCTCATAGTTATTTTCCCTAAACAAGTAGGCTAATTGTCTAGACATATAGGTCAGAGATATGAGGGTTCTCCAGTAAATGGATAAAACAAATCCACATAGACAAAGGATTTGTATAAAAAAAATATTTCATACTAATGTTCAAGATGAATTCGTTATTATGATAACTCATTATGAAATCAGTGTATTAAAAACACGTTTACTCGCTAAATTTACTACATAAAAACCCGTATAAAGTATTAGAGAATTAAAGAAAATAAACTGAGTGTGGTTCTACATACCCCACCACGACACAGGAGGGTTAAGAACGGCGAGCAAAGTAAATATTTAACGACTGAGAAACTAATGACCTTAAGGTCTTAGGTCACTGTTTAGTTCATTTGTGGTTTAGATTTGGTTCGTAAATCACTGCTGTCTATATATTCCTTCGCAGTAACAGTTACCAGCCTTTTAACTCTAGAGCTGTTTGTTTTGTGAAATATTTAATTTCGATGTTCGTCTCCTGAAGTATGGCTGGCCGTTGGTTTTGCATGCGTTAATGAGACTAAAGCATATTTTAATCATAATCAGTTACTTTGGTTGCACACTTCTTAAGATCCTTTATATCTAATTTATATTGTATTATGAGTTATGCGTAAGGCAGCATAATTAACTAAACTATTTTCAATTCAGTAAACTTGTAAGTTTGATTGCTTGTACCTTTTGATTCATAACACAGGCGTATCCCAGAATTCCCATCCTAAATTCAGTAACGTTACATCCGAAATATAAAAGATTCTATCCTTAGGGGCAGAAGTTCTGTTGACTTAATGCATACTTTAAAACCCTGCATTTCCCTCGCTATCATTTTAAATTGCGTCTTGTGCGGATTCGTGCTTGGTAGCCACTTCCTCAGTAACGACAATTTCAACGGTTGCAAGAAGCAAAGCATAATTTCCATAAGGAAGTTCTGCAAAGAAGAAAGAGGCATTTAGCTTGTAATAAGACTCAGAAGTAAAAAGATGCAAGGCAACGTTAAAAGTAAAATCAAAGTAATTTAATTTTTTTCTGTGCTTGTGCTAATTAAGATTGTGGAAACATATCCAGCTTCTGTATTGTTCTTTTCACATTCGAATTTGACAGAATGTCTCAGTGACACATGTAATTATGGGAACAAATATATATTAAAAGACAAACGAATAAATACTGAAGCAGATAAAATGCTGGGAGGAGACAGGTTGCAAAATGTATCTCAATGAAAAATGTAGTTCACGTCAGTAGTAAAGTAGAGCATAGCAGTTTGAAATATAGATTGCCAAGCTGACCAACCCAGGAGCTGCCCGGGAAAACTCTGAATGACAACCGATAAACTCTCTCTCTCTCTCTCTCTCTCTCTCTCTCTCTCTCTCTCTTACACACACTTCCTCTCCCTTTCCTGTTAAGATAGTTGCCTCAGTTAATTTGCCCAGCATTTTTGACATTTTATATTTCAGCCCTTCTCACCCCAACATTCCTATCGGGCTGAACTTGGACTTATGGACATTGGGAGCGTTACTGTTCATCTCGGTGACCTCGAACACTATAGATTAGACACTAACATCTGTCATTTTTGACATTCACCCCTTCTTACCCCCAATTCCAATCAGGGCTTAACTTGGAGTTAAAGGGCAACGAGAGTGGTCACCAGTGATGTCTTAACCCCACAGTATTCTTTTCCAGATAGGAAGTCATATGTATACTGAAATAAGGTATGATAAACTGGTAGAGTTTATTTAGTTACTAAGTCTACTGGCAGAACCAGCCCTTTTCAGCGAAGTCTTTCCCACCTCACCCCCTTTGGTGCCCTTTGGTGCTAGTGATGTCTTACCCCCACAGTATTCTTTTCCAGATAGTAAGTCACATGTATACCAAGTTTGGTTAAAATTGCTCAGTGCATTTCAGAGTTATGCTGGAAGATGCACACACATGCACACATCATACATCCATTTTTATATATATACAGATAGCATAATTATGTACTCATGTTAAAGCAATGATTTTTTTTTTCAGAAAACCAGCAAAAGTACAAAAAGATATTTAGACTACACAATATATATTTCCGTCAACATATCTGCAAAATTAACCAAAATACTTTCGTGAGTAATGACAGCTAATTTACACAATT
The DNA here is from genome assembly GCF_040412425.1 of Macrobrachium rosenbergii. Taxonomy (NCBI): domain Eukaryota; kingdom Metazoa; phylum Arthropoda; class Malacostraca; order Decapoda; family Palaemonidae; genus Macrobrachium; species Macrobrachium rosenbergii. The sequence goes on from NC_089764.1 coordinate 11,304,923, forward strand.
TTAGTGAGAAATTTTTAGCATAAAGAGAAGAGACATGGCCACCAACACACACAAAAAAAGTTAGACAATAAATACAAGAGTCGACGCTAAAAACGATTTATTTTTTTTATTAAAGGTGATTTGGGAAAAGATCGCCTTTTGTGCTTAGGTCTGAAAGGGACTTGAGAGTTTAAAGCTAACCGTTCTAGCATAATTATTTCAAGAGTGTGAGAAAAAAAAAAAAAAAATATATATATATATATATATATATATATATATATATATATATATATATATATATATATATATATATATATATATATATATATATATATATATATATATATATATATATATATATGTATGTGTGTGTGTGTGTGTGTGTGTGTGTATGTGTGTGTGTGTATGTATGTGTGTATAAAGTATGTTGAAAGTGTATCTTTCTAGAATGTTATGTTTGTGTTTATAATTGTCTTATGATTTTTTCTATATTTACAAGAAGTGATGTATGTTGTTATGATAATAATTACTGAAATATCGTTTGTAATATCAGATCTCACAAGAATTAATAAAATAATAACGTAATTTAGAATAGCGTAGTTCGGAGATTTCCTCATACAAGAGTTATATGACTGTTACCATGTGAC